>NC_036845.1:4332738-4338602 GCF_002910315.2 Salvelinus sp. IW2-2015
GGTTTTCACTGGGTTTCATATTATGGGAGGTATCTTGTACACAAGAAACACACACATGCATGTAATTGTAAAAGACACAGGAGTGAATACAGAAAAACATCTCTCTCTCTCTCTTCTCCCTCTCTCTCTCTCTCTCTCTCGTCTCTCTTCTTTCTCTCTCTCTCTCTCTCTCTCTCTCTCTCTCCTCCCTCTCTCTCTCTCTCTCTCTCTTCTCTCTCTCTCTCTCTCTCTCTCTCGCTCCTCTGACAGTAACTTTATTTATTATTTAGCCATTCTGTATCCCAAATCAGTTGAAAGTTGTACACCCCTCTTCCTATGTCCCCCCATCCTTCCACGTGTTGCTTGTGTGACGTGGAGTCAGAGCTACTGTGTCAGTCACCCAGACCAGAAGGTTTGGTTCAGATCCAGGAGGCCCAGTCAGGGAAGAAGACAAGAGTTCTTACTTATCCCTAGCATCTCTCTCTCTCTCTCTCTCTCCACAAATGGGACTGCTGAGACCTCAGGCTTCACTCGCTCTAATTAAAGTAAACGTTTATATTAAAGTATAATTCACAGAGAGCATTTTCTATAGTGCTATAGTAAAGTTAAGAATAAAGATGGCACCGACAAACATGGCTGACGTTTTACATTCTCCCAACCAATTGTGTTATTTTGTTAGTTTTTTTGCGTTTTGTGTAACTTATTTTTTAAATTAACTTCTGAACATCAGAATTTACTTTTTCCTTTAACGAGTCCGACAAGAAGGATATCCTGCTTTCACTGGAACAGGCCCAGATCCCTGCCTTTTGCGTGAAGAAAAGACGCAGTGGCCGGGGAATTTAATGCAGACAAACTTAAATTAGTTTTACTAAATATTTACCAGCATGTCACATGTGCAACCAGAGAAAAAAAAAATCCTAGACCACGTTTACTCCACACACAGAGATGCATACAAAGCTCTCCCCCGCCCTCCATTTGGCAAATCTGACCATAATTATATCCTCCTGATTCAATACAGAAGTGCTCAGATGACGTGGATGCTACACAACAGGACTGTTTTGCTAGCACATACTGGAATATGTCCCGGGATTAATCCGGTGGCATTGAGGAGTACACCACCTCAGTCGTTGGTTTCATCAATAAGTGCATAGACGACGTCGTCCCCACAGTGACTGTACGTACATATCGCAACCAGAAGCCATGGATTACAGGCAACATCCGCATTGAGCTAAAGGCTAGAGTTTCCGCTTTCAAGGAGCGGGAGACTAACCTGGATGCTTATAAGAAATCCCGCTATGCCCTCAGACGAACCATCAAACAAGCAAAACGTCAATACAGGATTAAGATACTACACCGGCTCTGACGCTCGTCGGATGTGGCAGGGCTTGAAAACTATTACGGAATAAAAAAGGGAAACCCAGACGCGAGCTGCCCAGTGAGGTAAGCCTACCAGACGAGCTAAATGCCTTTTATGATCGCTTCAAGGCAAGCAACATTGAGGCATGCACGAGAGCACCAGCTGTTCTGGATGACTGTGTGATAACGCTCTCAGTAGCTGATGTGAACAAAATCTTTAAACAGGTCAACATTCACAAAGCCACTGGGCCAGATGGGTTACCAGGACGTGTACTCAAAGCATGTGCGGACCAACTGTCAAGTGTCTTCACTGACATGGTCAACCTCTCCCTGACCGAGTCTGTAATACCTACATGTTTCAAGCAGACCACCATAGTCCCTGTGCCCAAGGAAGCGATGGTAACCTGCCTAAATGATTACCGTCTCGTGGCACTCACGTCGGTAGCCATGAAGTGCTTTGAAAGGCTGGTCATGGCTCAAATTTACAGCATCCTCCCGGACACCCTAGACCCACTCCAAATCGCATACCGCCCCAACAGATCCACAGATGATGCAATCTCAATCGCACTCCACACTGCCCTTTCTCTCCTGGACAAAAGGAACACTTATGTGAGAATGCTGTTCATTGACTACAGCTCAGTGTTCAACACCATAGTGCCCACGAAGCTCATCACTAAGCTAAGGACTCTGGGACTAAACACCTCCCTCTGCAACTGGATCCTGGACTTTCTGACGGGCCACCCCCAGGTGGTAAGAGTAGGCAACAACACGTCTGCCACGCTGATCCTTAACACCTGGGCCCCTCAGGGGTGTGTACTTAGTCCCCTCCTGTATTCCCTGTTCACCCACGACTGCGTGACCAAACACGACTCGAGCACCATCATTAAGTTTGCTGACAACACAACAGTGGTAGGCCTGATCACAGACAATGATGAGACAGCCTATAGGGAGGAGGTCAGAGACCTGGCTGTGTGGTGCCAGGACAACAACCTCTCCCTCAACGTGATCAAGACAAAGGAGATGATTGTGGACTACAGGAAAAAGAGGACCGAGCACGCCCCCATTCTCATCAGCAGGGCTGTAGCGGAGCAGGTTGAGAGCTTCAAGTTCCTTGGTGTCCACATCACCAACAAACTAACATGGTCCAAGCACACCAAGACAGTCGTGAAGAGGGCACGACAAAACCTTTTCCCCCTCAGGAGACTGAAATGATTTGGCATGGGTTCCCAGATCCTTAAAAGGGTTTACAGCTGCACCATCGAGAGCATCCTCAACAGGTTGCATCACCACCTGGTATGGCAACTGCTCGGCATCTGACCATAAGGCGCCACAGAGGGTAATGCGAAATGCACAGTATATCACTGGGACCAAGCTTCCTGCCATCCAGGACCTATATAATATACGGTGTACCTGAGCGCCAAGTCTAGGACCAAAAGGCTCCTCACAGCTTCTACCCCCAAGTCATAAGACTGCTGAACAATTAATACAATCGCCACCGGACAATTTACATTGACCCCCCTCCCTTTTGTACACTGCTGCTTCTCGCTGTTTATTATCTATGCATAGTCACTTCACCTCCACCTACATGTACAAATTACCTCAACTAACCTGTACATTAACCTGCACATTATTGTTATTCTTATTGTGTTACTTTTTAATATGACTTTTTATTTAACAAATAAGGTTTGATTTGATTTAACACAGTATTATTCAGCCAAGGCTCCCACTGCACTACACATAGCTAAAACAGTGTTACTTCATCTTCACACATGCTCCTCTTAGAGGGTCTGTGTGTCTCTTTGGCTGTGACTGGTTTATGTGTATGTGTGTCTATAGCAGGGTGTTGGTTGTGGTGTGTGTGGGTGAGGGTGCTTCTACCCAGCAGTGTGGGTTGGTGTGTGTGGGTGGAGCTGGCTCTAACCCAGGGCAGTGTTGGTCTGTGGTGTGTGTGGGTGAAGGTGCTCTACCCAGGCAGGTGTTGGTTGGGTGATGTGTGGTGAGGTGCTGCACCCAGGCAGTGTTGGTTGTGGTTGTTGTGGGTGAGTGCTCTACCCAGGCGAGGTGTTCGTTGTGGTTTGTGTGTGGTGAGGTGCTCTACCCAGGCACGGTGTTGGTGGGTGTTGGGGTGAGGTGCTCTACCCAGCGGGGTTGTGGTGTTTTGGTGAGGTGAGGTTGACTACCCCTGGCAGGTGTTGTGGGTTAGTGTGGTAAGTTTTTCTTACCCAGCAGGTGTTGTGGTGTGGTGGGTGATGTGCTCTACCCAGGCACGGTTTGTGTGTGTTGTTGTGTGAGGTGTCTACCCAGGCAAGAGGTTATGGTGTGTGTGTGTGTTGAGGGTGCTCTACCCAGGCAAGGGGTTGGTGTGTTGGGTTGAGGTGCTCTAACCCAGGCAAGGATGTGTGGTGTGTGGTGGGTGAGGTGCTCACCATGGCAGGTTGTTGGTTTGTAGTGTGATTGTGGGGAGGTGCTCTACCCAGGGCAAGGGTTGTGTGTGATGTGGGTAAGGTTTTCTAACATGGCAGGTGTTGGTTTGGTGTGTGGGTGAGGTGCCTCTACGCCAGCAAGGGGTTTGTGGTGTGGTGGGTGAGGTGCTCTACCCAGGCAGGTGTTGGTTGGGGGTGGTGGGTGGGGTTTTCTTACCATGCAGGTTTGGTTGTGTGGGTGTGGGTTGAGGTGACTTCTACCCCAGCAAGGGTTGTGTGTGTGTGGTGAGTTGCTCTACCCGGCAGGTGTTGGTTGTGTGTGTGTGGGTGAGGTGCTCCTACCCAGGCAGGTGTAGTGGTTGGGTGTGGGGTGATGGTGCTGCTACCGCAGCAGGTGTTGTTGGGTGTATGTGGTGGTGAGTCTCTAGCCAGGCACGGGGTTTGGTTGTGGTGTGTGTGGGTGGTGAGGGTGCTCTAGCCAGCAGGGGTTGTGGTGTGTGTGGTGTGTAGGTGCTCTCTACCCAGCAGGGCGGTTGTGGTGTGTGTGGGTGATGGTGCTCTACCCAGGCGCAGCGGTTGGTTGTGGGTTGGTGTGTGTGGGTGAGGTGGCTCTACCCAGGCAAGGTGCTTGGTTGTGGTGTGTGGGGTGAGTGCCTCTACCTCAGGCAGGGTTGGGGTGGGGTATGGTTCTCTGGCAGGGGTGTGGTGTGTGGTGGGTGAGGTGCTCTACCAGGCAGGTGTTGTTTGGTGTGGTGTGGTGATGGTGCTCTCTACCCAGGCAGGTTTGTTGTGGTGTTGTGGGTGGTGCTCTAACACAGACAGGGTTGTTGTGGCGTGTGTGGGTGGCTGAGGTGCTCATCCAAGGAGTTGGTTGGTTGTGGTGTGGTTGTGGGTGAGGTGCTCTACCTCAGGCAGTGGTTGGTTTGTGGTGTGTGTGTGAGGGCTCTAACCAGGCAGGTGTTGTTGGGTCGTGTGTGGGTGAGGTGCTCTACCCAGCAGTGTGGTTGTGGTGTGTGTGGGTGAGTGCTCTAAACCCAGGCAGTGTGTTGGGGTGTTGTGGTGGGGTAGTGCTCTACCCAGGCAGGTGTTGGTTGTGTGTGTCGTGTGACTGCTCTACCAGGCAGGTGTTGTTGGTGTGTTGGTGAGGTTGCTCTACCCAGGCAGGTGTTGGTTGGGTGTGTTGGGTGAGTGCTCTAAACCCAGCAGGATGTTGTTGGGTGTGTTGGTGAGGGTCTACCCAGCAGGTGTTGGTGTGGTGTGTGTGGTGAAGGTCTCTCCCAGCAGGTGTTGGTGGGTGGGTTGGTGAGGTGCTCTACCCAGCAGATGTTGGTTGGGTCGTGTGTGGGTGAGGCTCTACCCAGGCAAGGTGTTGGTTGGGTGTGTGTTGGTGAGGTGCTCTACCCAGCAGATGTGTGGTTGGTGTGGTTGTGGGTGAGTGCTGTACCCAGGCAGGTTTGTTGGTTGGGGTTTGTGGGGTGTTTTGATGGGTTTATAGACTATGTGAATTTTAATATCACATTACAGTAATTGTATGTGGAGACCAATATAATTCAATATGAACAAGTTTCACTGAATGAACATCTGCACTTGCCTTAATCCTTTTGTGTATTGTGTATGGTGTGCCGTGTGCCGTGTGCTGTGCGGTGGTGTGGGGTTGTGTGTGTGTTGTGTTTGTGTGTTGTGTGGTGGTGTGTGTGTGTGTGTGTGTGTGTTGTGTGTTGTGTGTGATGTGTGTGTGCGTTGGGTGTGTGCGTGGGCGTGCGTGCGTTTGGTGTGTCTGTCGTGCATGCCTATGGGTGGATGGATGTGTGTGTGCGTTTGGTGTGTGTGCGTGCTCGTGCGTAGCCTGTGTGTGAGTGTGTTGAGTGCGCTCTGTGTGTGATGTGTGTGTGTTTCCTCTGTGCCTCTGATGTTTGATCTCAGTCCTCCAGAGTGTTCAGTTTAAAAGAGGGCAGCAGTACTGCTGTGAGCTGCGTGAATTAGCCCGCCGTAATGTGACTGTTAAATGCATCTTTCCTCCCGTTAACCTTCTGACACCCTGACCACCATTAACAGCGAAGCCCCCACGCATTAAACAAGCCCACACACACACATGCACACGCACAC
>NC_036845.1:4338627-4348025 GCF_002910315.2 Salvelinus sp. IW2-2015
ACACACACACACACACACACACACACACACACACACACACACACACACACACACACACACACACATTAACACAGACAGACACCTTCCTAAGCACAGCACAGTAGCAGAGCTCCCATCACGTATCCCCAGTACACCGTCTTTGTCTCTGAGCTAACTGCAGCCAGAGATATAAAGCCCTCTCAAACAGAGMAATTTTCTCCTAACGCATAGGACTGTTTGAATAAATAAGCTACATTATGCATCAAATAGAAAGTGATTACCCGCTTTTATAAAAAGCCTTCACTAATATTTATAGAGACTTTTCTGACACCACTTATCTTCACAGGCCTTTTAGTTATTCTGTGTAGAGTTGCTATTATTTCATACTTTCCTACTAGCAGACCTCCCAGGCTCTCTCTCTGTGGCTCAGCCAGACTGGGATGTTTAAACATGAAACACACTCACACATAAATACTATTTTGATCACTTATTGAATTAGTCTTTTATTGTGTGTTTTACCTTTGAATCAAATCCTCTTTAGAAGTATAGTTTAATGATGCATGAGGGGTCAACAGAACTGTCCCTATCTTTACAAAGCTCTGTAGGAGAGGTAGGATGCCACCCAATGTGTGTTCCTGGAAATAACCATAATTTATGTAACTATAACAGTTTTGAAAATATTACAGGACAACAACCTCTCCCTCAATGTGAGCAAGACAAAGGAGATGATGGTGGACTACAGGAAAAAGGGGGCCGAACCCCCATCAACATCGACGGGGCTGTAGTGGAGCGAGTCGAGAGTTTCAAGTTCCTTGGTGTCCACATCACCAACAAACTATCATGGTCCAAATACACCAAGACAGTCGTGAAGAAGGCACGACAAAACCTTTTCCCCATCAGGAGACTGAAAAGACTTGGCATGGGTTCCCAGGCCCTCAAAAAGTTATACACCTGCACCGTCGAGAGCATCCTGACCGGTTGCATCACCGCCTGGGATGGCAACTGCTCGGCATCCGACAATAAGGCGCTACAGAGGGTAGTTTGTACGGCGCAGTACATCCCTGGGGCCAAGCTTCCTGCCATCCAGGACCTACATACTAAGAGGAAGCCCCCCAAAATTGTAAAAGACTCCAGTCACCCAAGTCATAGACTGTTCTCACTGCTACCGCACGGCAAGTGGTACCAGAGCACTAAGTCTAGGAACAAAAGGCTTCTTAACAGCTTCTACCGCCAAGCCATGACTGCTGCAAAAGTATGTGGACACCCATTCAAATTAGTAGATTCGGCACTTTCAGACACACCCGTTGCTGACAGGTGTATACAATTGAGCACACAGCCATGTAATCTCTATACAGTAGAATGACCTTACTGAAGAGCTCAATGACATTCAACGTGGAACTGTCAAATGATGCCACCTTTCCAACAAGTTAGTTTGTCAAAAGTCTGCCCTGCTAGAGCTGCCCCGGTCAACTGTAAGTGCTGTTATTGTAAAGTGGAAATGTCTAGGAGCAACAACGACTCAGCCGCGAAGTGGTAGGCCACACAACCTCACAGAATGTGACCACTGAGGGCTGAAACGTGTAGCGCGTAAGATTCTTCCGTCCTCGGTTGCAACACTCACTACCGAGTTCCAAACTGCCTCTGGAAGCAACTTCAGCACAATAACTGTTCGTTCGGAGCTTCATGAAATGGGTTTCCGTGGCCAAAAAGTCACACACAAGCCTAAGATTACAATGCGCAATGCCAAGCGTCTGCTGGAGTTGGTTAAAGCTCGCCGCCATTGGACTCTGTAGCAGTGGAAACGTTAAACGTTCTCTGGAGTGATGAATCACGCTTCTCCATCTGGCATTCCGATGGACAAATCTGGGTTTGGCGGATACCAGGACAACACTACCTGCCTGAATGCATAGTGCCAACTGTAAAGTTTGGTGGATGAGGAATAGTGGTCTGGGGATGTTTTTCATGGTTTGGGCTAGGCCCCTTAGTTTCAGTGAAGGGAAATCTTAACATTACAGCATACAATGACATTCTAGATGATTCTTTGCTTCCAAATTTGTGGCAACAGTTTGGGGAAGGCCCTTTCCTGTTTCAGCATGACAATGCCCCCATGTACAAAGCGAGGTCCATACAGAAATAGTTTGTCGAGATCGGTGTGAAAGACCTTGACTGGACTGCACAGAGCACTGACGTCAACCCCATCGAACACCTTTGGGATGAATTGGAACACCAACTGCGAGCCAGGCCTAATCGCTCAACATCTGTGCCTGACATCACTACTGCTGCGGGAAGCAAGTCCCCGCAGAAATGTTTCAACATCTAGTTGTGTTCCCAGAAGAGTAGAGGCTGTTATAGCAGTAATGGGCGGACCAACTCCATATTAACATGATTTTGGAATGAGACGTTCAACGAGCAGGTGTCCACATACTTTTGGTCATGTAGTGTACTTTTAAAAAGTATTGCACTATATAGGGAATAGGGTGCCATTTGTGACACAGACATAGACTCTAAGTGCTTAAGGAGATGGCTGGTTGTAAATGATCAAGTAGTCCCAGACAATATCTCTGTTCCCCATGGCGCTGAAAGGTTCCCAGTAGTGTTGTGTTGGTATAAGCAGTGGATCTATGTTCCTGGAGGCTGTAGGGATACAGTGATGATGATACAGCACTATGAGGAACTCATCTGCTGGGATGGACCCCTTCAAGGCCTCATCACTATCCCTCTCTGCAAATGAAACCATTAGCTAGCTCAACATTTCACACACTCACTCACACTGTCTTTTTCTGTCTTGGAGAAGTGCAGTGAGTTCTGACAGAACAGAAAAAGGAAAGAGAGGGAAGGAAGATGGAAGGAAGAGGAAGGAGAGACGTTTCAGACTGTCCAGTAGTGTGACTAGAGGTGACTTCTAATTAATCTGAGGAAGAGTGAGATGTGGTTAGCTTGTCATAACAGATTCCTTACCTGTGTCCAAGGGGAGAGTTGTACTCTACCTTCCTCTTCTCTCACACAGCCTTGATTCAGTTTGAAAGGTCTTTTAATCTATTAGCTGGTCCTTAATGGATCTCATGGTTCATCATACCTGCAGACATGTTCACTAGCCCCTGGAGGGGAGGGGAGGAAGGGAGGGGAGGAAGGGAGGGGAGGGAGGGAGGGGAGGAAGGGAGGGGAGGGAGAGAGGGAGAGGAAGAGAGCAGAGATCACCGTGGTAACGGCCAGAGGTCTGAGACACATCACCTTCAGATGATTCTATTACCCAGAATCCAACTGTACCTATTCACCGTGCCTTAGCCTGAAACCACGACGGCAGTGTCACCTTAACAGCATTAATATACACAATACATTGAATTACAGAGAAAATAGCATCTGACAAATGGTGCAGGGGTGACTGAGGGAGCAGGAGCAAGATCACACCTGCCCAGTAGGCCCAAACAAACACAACATCAGGTGTCTAAAACGCATAGAAAATACCGTTGGTGATTCATCTCAGTTAGGCAGCTATCAGTCTCTATACATGTGGCACATCTGGTGTACTCAGCTGCAGTGTGTGTGTGCGTGTAGGTAAGGGGTTAAACGTGTCGCTACTACTCTGTACCGGTCAGAGAATCACATGGGACATGCTCATTACGGAGACAGCTATCCTGCTCGTTCCACCACATCCATCACCCTTTGTTTCGTCTCAAAGATTCACAGGCTGCCTCCCAAATACGCACACTATTCCACATATAGTGTACTACTTTTGACTAGAGGCCCTATTCCCTATATAGTGGGCTAGTCATAGTAGTGCACTATAAAGGGAACAGGGAGTCATTTGGGAGGTAGCCCTTCGAACCTTCTGGATCCTTCCTTCCAGGAGACAAGCTCGGCCCTGCCCTCTGTTCCATTTGATAATGGCTCCGCCGTTGTCATGGAGCCCACCTGGCTGTGACCTTGTGGCTGAGCTGAGATCATTAGTCAAAAAGCACCGACATGGACGATTCGCTTGCTCAGCCCGGCCCAGGGAGCCAATAGGGACGCAAAGTCTAAAAAGAACAGATAGTTCCTCCTCGGCCCAACGAGAATGCTGCTGCCTGCATGGAGACATGATGGTGTTATTATTGTTGAATCATACACACACTATCACACATGCAAACACACATATACACACACACATATACACAAGCACGCAACCACTCACGCAAGCACACACATACACACTGTGGCCAGGTTCACTAGCAGTGTGTCCCTGAGATCAGCCGGAGACAAATTATACTTCCGTTGGGAGATTTGTTTTAAAAAGTCAAGCTTCCTGTTTTCCTGTGTTATCACTATGCACTGAGCTCTCGCCACTATCTCAGCAATCTCAGCTTGACATTAGAATTCAGCACACACTTGACGCTTCTGTTTTCTCCTTCCAGAAAATAGAATTTCTGTCAATTTGATTTGCTCCCCTTTTGTTTTCTCATGATCTATAATACGTGTTCTGCAGCTCTTTCCGTTCAAACACACCGTCTACAATTTCATAAAGGAAGTGGAAAATGCTCATTCTAGATTCGTTACCAAAGCCGTACCTCATATCTTTACAAAAAAAGACTCCACATGTTAATTTTCCCCTTCACCTTGCAAAATATTCAAATTAATGAATAGGGTCCTGGCCGCAATTCACCGGAAAATGAATTCTGAACAAGATGACAAATGTGCTGAGACTAATTCCCTAGAGGATAGAGAAGAGGAGGAGGAGAGGAACGAGGAGAGGGAGAAGCTGAGCGGAAGGGGGGTAAGGAGAGAGATGGCAGTAAACGGAGAGTGGGAGGAGAGGGAGTGAGGAGTGGATGAAGGAGGGAAGAGACAGTGGTAGTGAAGGTAACGAGAGGAGGATGTGTAGGAGGACTTTAAGTATGGAGGGAGGTATGAGAGCAGCAGGAAGAAGGAGAGAGGAGAAGAGAGAAGAAGAAGAAAGATGTGGTTGTGGCTCAGTGGTGGACGAGAGAGAGAAGAATCGCTAATGAGGGGGACCTTGCTACACTGAAGAAAGTCATATCACGCTAACAAACCACTTTCCCAGCATTAATAGATAACTCCACCTAATTGAATCCCATTACGGCCCACAGACTTCAGATGGACTGCGCTGCTGGAGAGGAGACCGCGTAGGAAATGCATGCTTTACATTCATCTTGTATCACAAAAGGAAAGATGAGGGGAGCGGAGTAGAGCGGGAGGGGATTGACAAGAAGAGGAAGGAGAGAGGTGAGAAATAGCTTAGAGAGAGTAAAGAGGGATAGAGACAGAGAGATAACTGAAGTACACGGAAGATAGACAGAGAAGAAAGAGATGTAGGCACAGAGAGATACATAGAGAGGGCCTATCATTGGCTCTCAGTACTATTCTCTGTAACAGTTAAGATTGGGGCTGGGCTGGTGGAGACACTCGTATCTCATCAGAGCATGGGCTGATCTCTTAAACGGACCAGGATTAGAGCACAATGCAGGGGTTAGGGGGCATCGCGTTAGAGAAATGAGAGACAATCGCATTCAGTGGGGAAAMCGCCAACCAACCCCTTCCTCCGCRCRCCTGCCGGAGATAATATCACGCATGCACTCGTCTGAGCACTGGAAAATCAATACGCCACAGCCAAGTTCAAAAGAAAAGCTCCTCATTAAAAAATAAAAGAGGAGCAAGAGAGCAGTACGTTGAGCGCTGCTTGGAGAATTGGCCCAATGTGGGTGAGTTAAACTGAAGGGATTGTTAACCTTTATTTAACTAGGCAAGTCAGCTAAAAATGTTATTTCATTTACAATGACTGCCTACACCGGCCAAACCTGGACGACACTGGGCCAATTGTACTCCGCCCTATGGGACTCCCAATCACAGCCGGTTGTGATACAGCCTGGAATCAAACCAGGGTGTCTTTTTGTGACGCTTCAAGCACTGAGATGCAGTGCCTTAGACCGCTGCGCCACTCGGGAGCCCTGGGAGAAGGGAGAGGGAGAAGGGAGAGTGAGAGAGAACCATAGCCTGAAACCAAACGGCAGTGTCACCTTAACAGCATTAACATACACAATACATTGAATTACAGAGAAAATAGCATGTGACAAATAGTGCTGGGGTGACTGAGGGAGCAGGAGCAAGATCACACATGCCCAGTAGGCCTAAACAAAACAACATCAGATGTCTAAAACACATAGAAAATACCATTGGTGATTCATCTCAGTTAGGCAGCTATCAGTTTCTATACATGTGGCACATCTAGTGTACTCAGCTGCAGTGTGTGTGTGCGTGTAGGTAAGGGGTTAAACGTGTCACTACTAGTCTGTCCCAGTCAGGGAATCACATGGGACATGCTCATTACGGAGACAGCTATCCTGCTCGTTCCACACATCCATCACCCTTTGTTTCGTCTCATAGATTCATAGGCTGCCTCCAAATACGCACACTATACCATATATAGTGTACTCCTTTTCACTAGAGGCCCTATTCCCTATACGTTCGGCTATAGTCTAGTAGTTCACTATAAAGGGAATAGGGAGTCATTTGGGAGGCAGCCCTTCAAACCTTCTGGATCCTCCTTTCAGGAGACAAGCTCGTCCCTGCCCACCTCTCTGTCTTCATTTGATAAAGGCTCCGCCGTTGTCATGGAGCCCACCTGGCTGTGACCTTGTGGCTGAGCTGAGATCATTAGTCAAAAAGCACCGACATGGACGGTTCGCTTGCTCAGCCCGGCCCAGGGAGCCAATAGGGACACAAAGTCTCAAAAGAACAGATAGTTACCTCTTCGGCCCAATGAGAATGCTGCTGCTGCATGGAGATATGATGGTGTTATTATTGTTGAATCATACACACACTATCACACATGCAAACACACACATATACACACACACATACACACACACACACACTTTGGCCAGGTTCACTAGCAGTGTGTCCCTGAGAACAGCCGGAGACAAATTATACTTCTGTTGGGAGATTTGTTTTAAAAAGTCAAGCTTCCCATTTTCCTGTGTTATCACTATGCTAACTGCACTGAGCTCTCACCACTATCTCAGCAATCTCAGCTTGACATTAGAATTCAGCACACACTTGACGCTTCTGTTTTCTCCTTCCAGAAATAGAATTTTCTGTCAATTTGATTTGCTCCCCTTTTGTTTTCTCATGATCTATAATACGTGCTCTGCAGCTCTTTCCGTTCAAACACACCGTCTACAATTTCATAAAGGAAGTGGAAAATGCTCATTCTAGATTCGTTACCAAAGCCATACCTCATATCTTTACAAAAAAGACTCCACATGTTAATTTCCCCTTCACCTTTCAAAAATATTCAAATTAATGAATAGGGTCCTGGCCGCAATTCACCAGAAAATGAATTCTGACAAATGTGCTGAGAATAATTCCCTAGAGGATAGAGAAGAGGAGGAGGAGAGGAACGAGGAGAGGAAGGAGAGGATGGGGAGAGGGAGGAGGAGAGGAGAGGAGGAGGAGAGGAAGGAGGAGAGGGAGGAGGAGAGGAAGGAGGAGCGGAAGAAGGAGAGGAGGAGGAGAGGAAGGAGGAGAGAAAGGAGGAGAGGAAGAGGAGACTTCCTCCTCTTCATTGGCGAAGAGAGGCTGTTACCTCCGCCCTCTGGTTGTGAATAGGCCTGTTCTCCTCTCCTCCTTTACAGAAGAGAAATGGTTTACACACTAAGCATTATGAACTACTTCAGCATAACTCAAGGCACAGAGAGTCTCCTCCCTATCTCTGTGTCTAGAAGGTCTTGATTGTTGTTGTTTTCGAGCATTACTTTGATGGCTAAGTTGTTTGCTGGTGTTTTTGAGGTATACTGTAGGCCATGTGTGGACGCGAGAGAGTGTAGAGAGGGGGAGAGGGGGCATTGTACAATCTAAAAAGTCATCTGACCTGAACAACCCTTTCCCCAGCATTAAGATCTCCTATTGATCGCATTACGGCCCATAGACTTTATGGACAGACCACTGCTGAGAGGAGACCGTAGGAAATACATGCCTTAATTAATCTTTATCACAAGAAGGAAAGATGTGGGAGGAGAGAGCGGGAGGGGTAAAGAAGAGGGAGAGAGAGTGAGAAATAGCTAGAAAGAGGAGGAGGACAGAGAGAGAATGAGAAAGAAAGAAAGACAGAGAGAAAGAGAGAGAGAAATAAAAGAAGCCTATCATTGGCCTAACCCTTCTCTGTAACAGTTAATGGGCTGGGTTGGTGAGACGCTCGTATCTCATCAGAGCATGGGCTGATCTCTTAAACGGACCAGGATTAGAGCACAATGCAGGGGTTAGGGGCATCGCGTTAGAGAAATGAGAGACAATCGCATTCAGGGGGAAACGCCAACCAACCCCTTCCTCCGCACACCTGCCGGAGATAATATCACGCATGCACTCGTCTGAGCACTGGAAAATCAATACGCCACAGCCAAAGTTCAAAAGAAAAGCTCCTCATTAAAAAATAAAAAGAGAGAGAGAGAGCAGTACGTTGAGCGCTGCTTGGAGAATTGGCCCAATGTGGGTGAGTTAAGCTGAAGAGATGTTAACCTTTTTTAACTAGGCAAATCAGCTAAGAATTGTGTTTTATTTACAATGACGGCATACACCGGCCAAACCTGGGCCAGTTGTACGCCGCCCGCCCTATAGGACTCCAAATCACGGCCGGTTGTGATACAGCCTGGAACGAACCTGTTGTGACGCCTCAAGCACTGAGATGCAGTGCCTTAGACCACTGCGCCACTCGGGAGCCCTTGGAGAAGGGAGAGAAGAGGGAGAGAGAGGGAGAAGGGAGAAGAGAGGAGAGAGAGAGAGAGAGAGAGAGAGAAAGGAGAGAGAGAGAGAGATGTAAAAAGTGAGAAATAATAAGATTGACTCTCTGCTCTATTAACAAACTGTATCCTCTTCTAAGACAGATGAGAGACGGAGAGAGGAGAGAGAGTAGTAACCCCTAATGCTTACCTCAGCAGATGGGGAATTAACTGTTGATGTAGAAAAGAGCGTTTAGATGTGTGTGAAACTAAGAGAGAGAGGTTGTGTGTGTGCGTGTGTGTGTGTGTGTGTGTGGTGGTTGTGTGTGTGTGTGTGTGTGTGTGTGTGTGTGTGTGTGTGGTGTGTGGTGTGTGTGGTGTGTGTGTGTTGTGTGTGTGTGGTGTGTTGGTGTGTTGTGTGTGTGTGTGTGTGTGTGTGGGTGTGTGTTGTGTGTGTGTGTGTGTGTGTGTGTTTGTGTGTTGAAACTATGAGAGAGAGGTTGTGTGTGTGTGTGTGTATGTGAAACTAAGAGAGAGAGGTTGTGTGTGTGTGTGTGTCATTTTTAGGTTGTCCTCTACTGTATGATTGTCCTCTCTGGGGCTTTGGCTGGTGTTGAAGCTGTGGTGTGTGTGTGTGTGACGTGTGTGTGACGTGTGCGTGACGTGTGCGTGACGTGTGTGTGACGTGACGTCTGTGTGACCGTTGCGTGT
>NC_036845.1:4349831-4351301 GCF_002910315.2 Salvelinus sp. IW2-2015
GTGTGTGTGTGTCTATGTGTGCACAGCTCTGTACTATTCAGATGTGTTCCTGTGTGTGACTATGGGGTATGAGTCACAGTTGGTATTGAGTCTTTAGGCCCAAGGTTTATCAAAAGTGTTTATCAAAACTGTGTTAGAACCGAGGCACCCTGCAAGCTATTCCTTTAGAGGACATTGTCTCTGGATATTGTCCAGAAACCACACCTGTCCTTGAAATGCAGGGTAAACATTCTGAGTGAACCTGAAATGTGCTGTTCTGAATGTGGAATTGATAGAATTTGGGTCATAGTCTGAGCTTTGGCACCATTCTCTCTAGTTACAGGGGTACCACATCTGTACAGGTTTCTTGTAGTGATCTTGTGACTCTCGTTCTTTACTGGGCAGTAAAGGGTCGAACAGGGTTGGGGTGAATGCCATTTCAATTTAGTCAATTCATGAAGTAAATTCCAATTCCAATTATTTATACACATCTATGTGACTTCWGTCACAAGGACACATACATACTGATTGTCTTATGACATGGGTCACAGGCTTGTAGGGGCTTGTATACTGTGGAGAAGTTGTCCAGGAAGGAGGGATGTGACCAGTACTACACTGTAGAAYAGATCTATAGATACTGGGTTGGAAGCTGCTTTCTCTGAGTCCCTCTCTTGCTCCCAAAGATCTTAATCTCTCTCTCTCAATGTCTTGTATCTACGTCAGGGGAATCATTGACATTTCCAGCTGTGTGAGTGGTTCACAATAGCTCTGGTGCTGAGGAGAGGCTGACATTTGTGGGTCTGGGAGTGCTTGACAACGGCTAAGATGCACTGACATTTGGGAAAGTGTCCAGCAGAGTACTCAACGCTGTTCTATCTTTCTATCAACCAAAAACAGAAAAGAGATGGAACACTACATCATTTTCCATGTTAACATTATATTAATCTAACATCTACCATTTATCATGGTACTTTTAAGAAAGACAAAGAAGGAGAAAGGAGAGAGAGAGAGAGAATTAGAGAATGAGAGAATGAGAGAGCGAGAGAGAAAGAGACAATTAGAACGAGAGAGAATGTGGAGGAAGAGGGCTTAGGGAGATACATACAGTAGAGAAGGAGAGAAATAGAGTGAGGGAGACAGGCAAAGTACACACAGTACACAACTGTGCTGCTGTTGATCTTGAAAAGGAACAAATTGTTCTGAACACACAGAACAGAGAAAATAACAGAAAAACAGCATTTCAGCTTTTTAGGGCACAGTCATTGTACAGGCATTTTAAAATGCCAGGAGTCCCTCTCCTAGTGATGTTATTGTTCTCTCTTCTTCTGTAAGGAAATATTTCTTAGATGTATAGTTTTAGAACAAGATCTACATTTATGCCTGAATATAATACCTTAGGTGTGTGAGACACTACCTCAGGTGTGTGAGACACTACCTCAGGTGTGTGAGACACTACCTCAGGTGTGTGAGACACTACCTCAGGTGTGTGAG
>NC_036845.1:4351323-4385192 GCF_002910315.2 Salvelinus sp. IW2-2015
AAGAGAGAGATACTCACTGCACATGAAGGAGGGCCCCTAGCAGTGAAACAACTCACGCAGGAGGAGCGTTAGAGGAAAGTAACTCCTGACATGACGGCAGGTTAGAGGAACAGCAACCTCACGACAGGAAGGAGGTTAGAAGAAAGTAACTACTGACATGAGGAGTAGAAGGAACAGCAAACTCAACTGACGAGGAGGTTAGAGGACAAGTCACTCACTGAACATGAGGGGTTAGAGAACAGCAACTCACTGACAGGAGGAGGTTACGGACAGTAACCACTGACAGGAGGAGTAAGGACGACTTCACGACATGAGAGGTTAACGGAACAGTCAACATCACTGAACATAGGAGGTTAGAAGAACAGCAACTCACTGACCAGGAGGAGTTAGAGACAGCAACTCACTGACAGGAGGAGGTTAGAGGGAAAGCAACTCACTCGACAGGAGGAGTTTAGAGGAACAGTAACTCATGACAGGAGAGGTTGAGGAACAGCAACTCACTGACAGGAGGAGGTTAGAGGAACAGCAACTCACTGACAGGAGGGGTAGAGGAAACAGCAACTTCACTGACAGGAGGAGTTAGAGAAACAGCAACTCAACTGCAGGCAGGAGGGTAGAGGAACCAGTACCTCACTGACATGAGGAAGGTTAGATGAACAGTAATCTCACTGACAGGAGGAGGTTAGAGGACAGCAACTTCACTGACAGGAGGAGGTTAGAGGACAGTACTCACTGACTAGGCAGGAGCGCTTAGAGGAACATTAACTCACTGACAGGAGGAGGTTAGAGGAACACAGGAGGAGGTAAGGAACAGCAACTCACTGACGAGGAGGAGGTTTAGAGGAACAGTAACTCACTGACAGGAGAGGTGATAGAGGAACAGCAAGCTCACTGACAGGAGGAGGTTAGAGGAACGACAACGCGAGGAGGAGTTAGAGGAACAGCAACTCACTGACACGAGGAGGTTTAGAGGAACAGCAACTCCACTGACATCGGAGGTTTAGAGGAACAGCAACTCACTGGCCAGGAGGAGGTTAGAGGAACAGCAACTCACTGACAGGAGAGTAGGGTTAGAGGAAGAACACAACTTACTGACCAGGAGGAGGTTAGAGTAACACAAGCAACTCACACAAGAGTCTAGAGACAGCGAGGAAGGTTAGAGGAACAGCAACTCACTGACAGGAGGAGGTAGAGGACAGCAGTCACGAGTTTAGAGGAAACAGAGACCATCTTGACGTTTAACGTTCTCCTCTTGGTAAAGACCAGTAATGGTAATCAGATCCAGTGTTTCTCTGCCCTTTACTTCTTATACCCTTCAACTCAGCAGGAATGAGATTTTGCAATTTGCAATCGCATAGTTTACTGTTAAGACAGCCATCACCTGACACTGTGCAGTAGTTCTGCATATTGCCAGAACACTTTTTGTTATCATTCATTGGAGCACATTTGCTAAGAGCTGTAAAAAGTCCAGTGTTGCAACTTGTTATACATCAACGTGAGTCAGAAACCAAAACACTCACACACACACACACACACACACACAACACACACACAACACCACACACACACCACCACACACACCACACACACACACACACACACACACACAGCACACACACACACACACACACACACAACCACACACACACACACACACACACAACACACACACACCACTTAATCTCTCTCTCTCTCTGTCATTGATCTTTGAACTATGGTGTTGTGCTGAGCTCTTAAAAGCCTGTAAGTCGTGTTGATTCCCTCAGCTCAATGTGCGCAGGGCCCCACAGCCCAGAAGCAGCAACGGTTGGGCGGCTACAATCGCTATTTTAGCAAACCAAACATTATTAATGCGACCAATTGACTGGATTACTGAGCACATCGCTATTTTAGCAAACCAAACATTATTAATGCGACCAATTGACTGGATTACTGAGCACATTCATCAAAGATAGCCTCTCCGGCTCTCCGCTCCTCTCCGCAGCCCAACAAGAACACACATGCTTGCCAAGATAGCAGCAAGTGTAGCAATTGATTTCAGACCGGCACAAGGTATTAAAAAAGAAAACAGACTRCTTTAAAATGGAGTGTGTTGTTTATTTTCATGAGTTCAACCAAATGAAGGGAAATTAAATTCTGCCTAAAACTAATGTACTGATGGTGATGTATTCATTCTATCCTCAACTGGACAAAGCTGAGCTTTTATAGGAAAAAGTGATAAAAAAACAAGCTTTGGTATAGAAGAGTAAATCTGAAATTCTATGGCACCCTATCCCCTATCTAGTATACTACTTTGTATCAGAGACTTATGTAAATAGGGTGTTGGTATAGGGATTAGTGTGCCATGTCAGACTCATTTAGTGAGGGTGATTGAGGCTAAGTCTATTCTAGGCCTTCAGTGAGACTCAGGTAATCAGGTCTAGACTTATTTCTTATCACAATGCTATTGCACTCATTGTTATAGAAACTTTTTGTTTGTGTCAATTTAACATTCTGGTCACCCTAAACTTGCACGATAAGCACTATCTATYTTATCCCTCTACGCAGAATTTGTCATAATTATATTTGTCTGCAGGCACACTCAGCGGGGTTCTCAGAAAACCGTAAACATCCCCTTTCCCCTGAAACCGGATGTGGGGACCCGTGTCAGGTGTTTATTTGACACCCGCTATGTCAGGTTAGGCTGCAGGAGATGGCTGGCTTTGACCGAGCCCGTTGATTATACACTGAACAAAAATATAAATGCAACATGTAAAGTGTTGGTCCCAGAAATGTTCTATATGGACAAAAAAGCTTATTTCTCTCAAATTGTGTGCACAAATGTGTTTACATCCCTGTTAGTGAGCATTTCTCCTTTGCCATGGTAATGCATCCACCTGACAGGTGTGGCATATTAAGAAGCTGATTAAACTACATGATCAATACACAGGTGCACAACACAATGCTGGGGACAGAAAAAGGCCACTGTAAAATGTGCAGTTTTGTTACACAACACAATGCCACAGAGGGAGCAGGCAATTGGCATGCTGACTGCTGGATTGTTCACCATAGCTGTTGCCAGATAATTGAATGTTAATTTCTCTACCATAAGCTAGAGAACGTCGTTTTAGAGAATTTAGTGGGACTTCCAACCGGCCTCACAGCTGCAGACCGTGTATGGCGTTGTGTGGGTGAGTGGTTTGCTGATGTCAGCGAGTGTCCCATGGTGGCGGTGGGGTTATGGTATSGGCAGGCATAAGCTATGGACAACCAACAAAATTACATTTTATCTATGGCAATTTTAATGCACAGAGATACCGTGATGAGATCCCATTGTTGTGCCATTCATCAGCCACCATCACCTCATGTTTCAGCATGATAATGCACGGTCCCATGTTGCAAGGATCTATACACAATTCCTGGAAGCTGAAAATGTCCCAGTTCTTCCATGGCCTGTATACTCACTAGACATTGAGCATGTTTCCCGCCTGTATCCAGCAACTTCGAACAGCGATTGAAGAGGAGTGGGAAAACATTCCACAGGCCACAATCAACAGCCTGATCAACTCTATGAAGGAGATGTTTCGTGCTGTTTGAGGCAAATGGTGGTCACACCAGATACTGACTGGTTTTCTGATCTACCTTTTTTTTAGGTATCTGTGACCTATTTTTTAGGTATCTGTGACCTATTTTTTAGGTATCTGTGACCGATTTTTTAGGTATCTGTGACCGATTTTTTAGGTATCTGTGACCGATTTTTTAGGTATCTGTGACCGATTTTTTAGGTATCTGTGACCAACAGATGCATATATGTATTCCCAGTCATGTGAAATCCATAGATTRGTGCCTAATGAATCTATTTCAATTGACTTATTTCCTTATATAAACTGTAAATCTTTGAATTGTTGCATGTTGCGTTTATATTTTTGTTCAGTATACTGTATATTGACATTCCAAAGTAGTATCAGTTTGGCCCAAAGATATGATTGACTTAGTCTACAGGAGTTGATGYTGATGCATCTCTTCCAAAGGAAACAAACACGGTACAGACCAGAGGAGGCTGGTGGGAGGAGCAATAGGAGGACAGGATCATTGTAATGGCTGGAATGGAATTAATGGAACGGAGTCAAAAGTGGTTCCTACATGTTTGATGTGTTTGATAGCATTCCATTTAATCCATTCCAGCCATTACAATAAGCGTGTCCTCCTATAGCTCCTCCTAAAATCATCCAGACTCCTCTGGTGCAGACTGCTCTGGTGCAGACTCCTCTGGTGCAGACTGCTCTGGTGCAGACTCCACTGGGGCAGTCTCCACTGGTGCAGACTCCTCTGGTGCAGACTCCTCTGGTGCAGACTGCTCTGGTGCAGACTGCTCTGGTGCAGACTCCTCTGGTGCAGACTCCTCTGGTGCAGACTCCACTGGTGCAGACTCCTCTGGTGCAGACTGCTCTGGTGCAGACTCCTCTGGTGCAGACTCCTCTKGTGCAGACCACTGGTGCAGACTCCTCTGGTGCAGACTCCACTGGTGCAGACTGATTGTGAAGTAGGAATTCTGAAATAAATGTCCTCACTGTCAACTGCGTTTATTTTCACCAAACTTAACATGTGTAAATATTTGCATGAACATAACAAGATTCAACATCTGAGACATAAACTGTTCCACAGACATGTGACTAACAGACATTGAAAAATGTGTCCCTGAACAAAGGAGGGGTCAAAATCAAAAGTAACAGTCAGTATCTGGTGTGGCCACCAGCTGCATTAAGTATTGCAGTGCATCTCCTCCTCATGGAATGCACCAGATCTGCCAGTGCTGTGAGATGTTACCCCACTCTTCCACCAAGGCACCTGAAAGTTCCCGGGACATTTCTGGGGGGAATGGCCCTAGCCCTCACCCTCCGATCCAACAGGTCCCAGACATGCTCAATGGGATTGAGATCCGTGCTCTTCGCTGGCCGTGGCAGAACCCTGACATTCCTATCTTGCAGGAAATCACTCACAGAAGGAGTAGTATGGCTGGTGGCATTATCATGCTGGAGGGTCATGTCAGGATGAGCCTGCAGGAAGGGTACCACATGAGGGAGGAGGATGTCTTCCCTGTAACACACAGCGTTGAGATTGCCTGCAATGACAACAAGCTCAGTCCGATGATGCTGTGACACACCGCCCGAGACCATGACGGACCCTCCACCTCCAAATCGATCCGGCTCCAGAGTACATGCCTCGGTGTAACGCTCATTCCTTCGACGATAAACGCGAATCCAACCATCAGCCCTGGTGAGACAAAACCTCAACTCATCTGTGAAGAGCACTTTTTGCCAGTCCTGTCTGGTCCTGTGAGGGGTGGTTTTGTGCCCATAGGCGATGTTGTTGCCGGTGATGTCTGGTGAGGACCTGCCTTACAACAGGCCTACAAGTCCTCAGTCCAGCCTCTATCAGCCTATTGTGGACAGTCTGAGCACTGATGGAGGGATTGTGCGTTCCTGGTGTAACTCGGGCAGTTGTTGTTGCCATTCTGTACCTGTCCCACAGGTGTGATATTCGGATGTACCGATCCTGCTGTCCGACCTGTCTTCCGGTAGCGCTGTCTTAGGCGTCTCACAGTACGGACATTGCAATTTATTGCCCTGGCCACATCAACAGTCCTCATGCCTCCTTGCAGCATGTCTAAGGCACGTTCACGCAGATGAGCAGGGACCCTGGGCATCTTTCTTTTGGTGTTTTTCAGAGTCAGTAGAAAGACCTCTTTAGTGTCCTAAGTTTTCATAACTCTGACCTTAATTGCCTACAGCTTACAGACGAGCTGTTAGTGTCTTAATGACCGTTCCACAGGTGCATGTTCATTAATTGTTTATGGTTCATTGAACAAGCATGGGAAACAGTGTTTAAACCCTTTACAATGAAGATCTGTGAAGTTATTTGGATTTTTACGAATTATCTTTGAAAGACAGGGTCCTAAAAAAACTAAAAACATTTTTTGCTGAATGTATTACAAATATTTGGTTTGAGGCAACTCAATGACAATATTGATCAGCTTTTGGAGAGCTCAGCGCTTTCCTATCAAAGCTGATTGATCAGCTAAGAAATATGAACGTCACTACCATTCATCTCTATTTGGTTTTCATATTGCAGTTAGAGGATGATGAATTATCCTTTGTCCACATGTGTCAGTATTGTCACAATCCGGCTCATAGCCTGTGACAAAAATGAGGGGACACGAACAACAGGTATAGGCCAATTAAAATTGTTCTTTATTATAAACAAAACTATAAACTTTAAACTAAGAAAAAGTAATGAGGTGTGGAAGTATCATAATGTAAGGTGTATGTAAAGTGCATGGATGCGTGAATATGTGTGTGTGAACATGACTGAGTGAAAACTATGCAAAACTGCAAAGGAACAAACAAAACAGGATCATACCTGGAGGAGCAGAGAGAGAGAGATTAGTGAAGCAGCAGTTTAAATACCCTGAGCCCAGGTGACTCCAATCACTAACGACCCTCCTCTGCCTGCAGGAGGAACCGCCCCCTGCACTGCAGAGGAGGAGCCGTGACAGTATGATGTGGCCAAACATACTTACTGAGATTTAAATGAGGCTATACACTCCCTTCTTGGCACAGAAAGATGTGGATGATGTGATGACATTGATCGTGGCGCTGGTATCCTTGTTGGATTAATAATTCAGGGATGCTGAAGACCCCATTGATCATTAATTAGGGGTGTTAATAGTGATGGGTTTTGATGGATGTTTGGGCTGAGGAAGACCCAGTAGTCTGATCACAGAACACATGTCACCAGCTGAGAGGGAAAGGGCATTCTCCAGTACCCACACTAATCCATTATCCAGTACCCACACTGATCCATTCTCCAGTACCCACACTGATCCATTATCCAGTACCCACACTGATCCATTCTCCAGTACCACAGCTGACTCCATTCTCCAGTACCCACACTGATCCATTCCTCACCAGTACCCACACTGATCCATTCTCCTCCAGTACCCACACTGATCCATTCTCCAGTCCCACAACTGATCCATTCTCCAGTACCACACTGATCCATTCTCCAGTGCCCACATGATCCATTCTCCAGTACCCACACTGATCCATTCTCCAGTACCCACACTGATCCATTCTCCAGTACCACACTGATCCATTCTCCAGTACCACACTGATCCATTCTCCCAGTACCCACACTGATCCATTCTCCAGTACCCACACTGATCCATTCTCCAGTATCCACACATGATAACCGATCATTCTCCAGTGCCCACCATGATCCACTTTCACAGTACCCACACTGATCCATTCTCCAGTACCCAGTACCACACTGATCCATCTCCAGTACCCAACTGATCCATTCTCCAGTACCCACACTGATCCATTATCCAGTACCCACACTGATCCATTCTCCAGTACCCCACACTGATCCATTCTCCAGTACCCACATGATCCATTCTCCAGTACCCACACTGATCCATTCTCCAGTACCACACCACTACTGATCCATTCTCCAGTACCCACCTGATCCATTCTCCAGTACCCACACTGATCATTCTCCAGTACCCACACTCTGATCCATTCTCCAGTCCATACATCACTGATCCATTCTCCAGTACCCACACTGATCCATTCTCCAGTCCCAGTACCCACACTGATCCATTCTCCAGTACCCACACTGATCCATTCTTCCAGTACCCACACTGATCCATTGTCTCCAACAGTACCCACACATAAGTCCACTGATCATTCTCCAGTACCACACTGATCCATATTTTTCATCCCAAGGTCCAACTCTCACGTAATCGTCCGATCCCACTGATCCATTCTCTGAGCAGTACCCACACTGATCACATTCCCGCCGCACAACAAGTACCACAACTGATCCATTCTCCAGTGCCCAACAATTCATGCTAGGTCGGGGGGCGGTGAGAGTGGTCGGTGTGGACGGGGGTTGATCATTCTCGCGCCCATAGTTTCGCAGTACGGTCCGCACGCAAGGCTTTCCTATCACCGTGATCCACGCGAGCGATGTTCTCTGACTGGACCATCACTCCAACTCTGTCGCTCGGACCGAAGTCCGGGGGACAGTCCTCCCGGAGAAAACCCATGCACACATCAAATCAATAACTCCCAAAAATTCACAAAGAACCAGTCACAAGACCATAAACCATAAGCCATGACAAAACTATAAGCAAAGATAAGAAAGAGCACACAACAACAGCAATGAAAGTATACGGCATTACCAAAACACGCCAAGCCACGACGGCGTACCACACTGATTCATCCACAGTTACCCACTGATCCCAGCCATTTTCCAAGTACCTCTACACTGATCACATTCTCTCAGTACCCTACACTGATCCATTCTCACAGTACCCCTCACTGATCCATTCGTCGCAGTAAATATCCCAGAGATCTTTAACTGATCCATTCTTCCAAGTAACCACACTGATCTTATCCAGTTCCACCTGACCATTTATCCAGGTACCCTAACTTAATCCATTCTCCAGTACCCTCCTGATACAGCCACTCATTTCTGTAATCCATCTCCAGTATTACGCCTTCACAGTCTGATCCATTCTCCAGAGTACCCCACACTGATCCATTCTCCAGTATACACCCACACTATCCCATTATCCAGTGCCCCACTGATGCCTCGATTATCCAGTACCCACACTGATGCCATTATGCCAAGTACTTCGCACACTGGATCATATTGATATCCAGTACCCCACACTGATCCATTAGAAAAATAATCCAGTCCCACACTGGATCCACTGTCCTCCAAGTACCACACTGAAAAGATCATTTCCCAGTACCTCACACTGATTCATTCCTGCCAGTACCCCGTCAACACTGATACTCCGCATTCTCCCTAGTGCTCCTCTCGATCACACTGATCCCATTCTCCAGTACCCACACTGATCCATTCTCCAGTGCCCACACTGATCCATTCTCCAGTGCCCACACTGATCCATTCTCCAGTGTCTAGACCAGGGGCCGTATGTATCAACTGTCTCAGAGTAGGAGTGCTGATTTAGGATCAGGTCCCCCAAGACATGTAATTTTATTTATTGCCTAATCTGCCTAAACTGATCTTGAATAAGCACTCTTAGATACTTGGTACATACTCCAGAGTATATACACTTGGCTCCAGAGTATATACACTACCGGTCAAAAGTTTTAGAACACCTACTCAAGGATTTTTCTTAATCTTTACAATTTTCTACATTGTAGAATAATAGTTAGGTCATAAAAACTATGAAATAACACACATGGAATCATGTAGTAACCAAAAAAGTGTGAAACAAATCAAGCCACCCTTTGCCTTGATGACAGCTTTGCACACTCTTGGCATTCTCTCAACCAGCTTCACCTGGAATGCTTTTCCAACAGTCTTGAAGGAGTTCCCACATATGCTGAGAACTTGTTGGCTGCTATTCCTTCACTCTGCGGTCCGACTCATCCCAAACCATGTCAATTTGGTTGAGGTCAGGGGATTGTGGAGGCCAGGTCATCTGATGCAGCACTCCACTGTCCTTCTTGGTAAAATAGCCCTTACACAGCCTGGAGGTGTGTTGGGTTATTGTCCTGTTGAAAAACAAATGATAGTCCCACTAAGCCAAAACCAGATGGAATTCCGTGTCGCTGCAGAATGCTGTGGTAGTCATGCTAGTTATGTGTGCTCTGAATTCTAAATAAATCACAGACAGTGTCACCAGCAAAGCACCCCCACACCATAACACCTCCTCCTCCATGCTTTACGGTTGGAACAACACATATGGAGATCATTCGTTCACCCACACGCGTCTCACAAAGACACGGCGGTTGAAACCAAAAAATCTCACATTTTGACTCCAGACAAAAGGACAAATTTCCACCGGTCTAATGTCCATTGCTCATGTTTCTTGGCCGAAGTAAGTCTCTTCTTCTTATTGGTGTCCTTTAGTTGATGTTTTTTTTTAAAGCAATTCGACCATGAAGTTCTGATTCACACAGTCTCCTCTGAACAGTTGTTGATGTTGAGATGTGTCTGTTACTTGAACTCTGTAAAGCATTTATTAGGGCTGCAATTTCTGAGGCTGGAACTAATGAACGTATCCTCTGCAGCAGAGGTAACTCTGGGTCTTCCATTCTTGTGGCGGTCCTCATGAGAGCCAGTTTCATCATAGCGCTTGATGTTTTTTGGGACTGCACTTGAAGAAACTTTTAAAGTTCATGAAATGTTCCATATTGTCTGACCTTCATGTCTTAAAGTAATGATATACTGTCGTTTCTCTTTGCTTATTTGAGCTGTTATTGCCATAATATGGACTTGGTCTTTTACCAAATAGGGCTATCTTCTGTATACCACCCCTACCTTGTCACACCACAACTGATTGCCTCAAATGCATTAAGAAGGAAAGAAATTCCACAAATGAACTTTTAACAAGGCACACCTGTTAATTGAAATGCATTCCAGGTGACTACCTCATGAAGCTGGTTGAAAGAATATCACGATTGTGCAAAGCTGTCATCAAGACAAAGGGTGGCTACTTTGAAGATCTAAAATATAAAATATATTTTGACTTGTTAAACACTTTTTTCGTTACTACATGATTCCATGTGTGCTATTTCATCGTTTTAATGTCCACTATTATTCTACAATGTAGAAAAATAAATAAAAATAAAGATAAACCCTTGAATGAGTAGGTGTTTTAAAACYTTTGACCGGTAGTGAAGGTCTACAATACCATGGTGCCAACAGCAGCAGGATACAGCCTTCATTTGTGGCGACTCAAGCGGTGGTACATGTTTTTTGTGACAAACTATAGCTTGAGGTTTTGTTTTGGGATCTGTTCTGGGACAGAGCTGAAGAGGATCTGTTTGGCTAGGTCGGGCGACACGGCTCTGTGAACTCTGTGATTGGTCGGAGTAGCCATGTTGTCGTGAGTGCTCTGCTGTGGTCAGTTTGTGTCTGTTAATGTAATTTCCACCGATTGATGAAGTGTTGATTGATGTGATTCTCTCCTGCACATACACACACCCACACACGCACACCTTTATGACCTCTGGCTTGTATGTTTTGGGGATCAACATTATGGTGATTTTGCTCTTATTTCCTCTTCGTCAGGTATTATGAGAGCTGTCACCTCTGTAGTGGATATCAGATCTCTGTCTGCTGTAAGCTCTGTGGATCTATGGGCTTATAGTATCAAATCAAAGAACCTTACAAGGCACCAGTCAGCAGGGGGACTAGCTACTCGCTGGGTGGAACTCAATATGTCACTGTTATTATCTGGATGTCAAAATTCAATGAAAGCCCTCTAAGGGTGCACWACATGATTTTTGTGTRTGAAAATGGGGCAGCCATTTTACATAGGCCTTACTTAATGTTAKCCYCACCTGTTCTCCTAWCTACCCCWTCACTGCTRACCACACCCTCTTMCATTCWTCCCCACAATYTCATTTAGACTAGCTTCCTCATTGTCATATTCACACTACACATAGACCTGTACCTATCCATACACTCATTATCCCTTGTAATCATATTATACTATTAATATTTAACGTCATTGTGTTAACCTTTCACCCACCTATACCATACCTATACCMCTTCATTCAATTCATCAGTACTGTATGTATGGTACTCATACATTGACCTTCAGTTCAATCTGCTTTCTACATTGCTCACATTTTTCATGTGAATGCATACTTATCGTAACCTGTAATACAAAGGAGTTACACATTACACATATTCATATTCATCACCTACTCCCTCTGTCACGTCTTCGCATTAATCTGTCCAGTCTGATTCATCTTCTTCTTTCACATTCACATGGTCGGTCAGTCGTTTAGTCATTCACTCGCTTCTCTTCTCTCCTCTTTCTTTCAATTGAGCCACAGAGACATTCTCTTCTCAGCAAGAAACGGTGCTTCGCTCATGTGAACGGAGCGATTCCGAAAGCTCAGGATTCCAATTATAGTACATCCCGATTAACTGATGCTTATTAATTCCCTCCAACTCATTATGGCATGCAAAATAGAGCTCTCCCACGAGAAGAATACTAATGAGAGAGAGGAGAGAAACTTTTCCTGACTTGTGTCTTGTTGCTGCTTCTGCAAGTGTCCCGGTCCTCTGTTTAGTTGCTGCTTCTGCAAGTGTCCCGGTCCTCTGTTTAGTTGCTGCTTCTGCAAGCGTCCCGGTCTCTGTTTAGTTGCTGCTTCTGCAAGCGTCCCGGTCCTCTGTTAAGTTGCTGCTTCTGCAAAAGCGTCCCGGTCCTCTGTTTAGTTGCTGCTTCTGCAAGCGTCCCGGGCCTCTGTTAAGTTGCTGCTTCTGCAAGCGTCCCGGTCCTCTGTTTAGTTGCTGCTTCTGCAAGTGGCCTGGTCCTCTGTTTAGTTGCTGCTTCTGCAAGTGTCCCGGTCCTCTGTTTAGTTGCTACTTCTGCAAGTGTCCCGGTCCTCTGTTTAGTTGCTGCTTTTTGAGTTTTATAGTATGAGTAAATAAACCATAGAATCTACTGACAGCTTCCTCTGACAGACCGACAGACTGTGAGCCAACGGGGCAGGCCAGGGGGCTAACCCAAACAAAACACTTCAATCTCCCGCCGCTGTGCTCCAGCGCTCCCCAAGGGCTTGATTGATTGATCCGCCGGCCAATCAGGGCACATTGATCTAAGAGTTCCACCCACTCCCCTCACAAGCATCTCCGGCAGCCATTCATCTGTTGGCTGTCAGATGAATTCACTGGAGGGCCGTTGACCATATAGCCAGCACTTTTAAACACACTTTCCACTCCAGTCTTTCTGAAGAGAGTGCATCACTCTACAGTACATTACAGGAGTTTCTCTTACARTAGTACATCCCCCTGGATCAGATTCCTGTTGGAAACTGTCCAAGCCTTAACGTGTCTAAAGGCTTTAGCTTCAGTCATGTGTCAGTGTTAAAAGTACCCCCATAGCCTGAGTCAAAAAGTACCCCCAGCTGACGTGATTTGCAAAATATCTGCCTCATTTTATTGTCAATAGTAAGGTCTCGATGGACTTGATGGAATTATAATTTCTATATCTTGTGAATTGTATTTGATTAACCTTTCTATTTAAATGAGGAGATTGTTGAATTATGAGTAAAAGACAGAACAGGATAATCACACACAAGTGTATATGTAATGAGTCAAGAACAATCCTCTCAACATTAAATGTGATTTCATCAACCACTTTGTTCAACTACTGTACTAACCAACTGTCTCTTGTTTTCAGGAGGAATTTTTGAGTCCATTGAGTCGGGGCCGTCAGGTGCTGAGGAACTAGCCTTTAAATTTGCTTTAAATACAATCAACAGGAACAGAACCCTACTGCCAAACACAACGCTAACATACGACATCCAACGGATAAACATCTACGACAGCTTCGAAGCCTCCAGAAAAGGTCAAGTGTTATGAATACAATTCAGACAGCTGCATTCACACCCAGATTCMTGACTGGTGCTGGTCTCCTGCAACAATATTCATAGATATTCAATATTCAAGTGTTAAAATATACAAATATTCATCTGACGTTTGCTTGCTATTTGTGTGACTCTCCTATCCTATTTAGCATTGTTAGTGTGTTCCCACCCACCCAGTGAATATGGGCTCATGCGTAGTTCATTGGTTGGATTGGGACAATTATAATCAGGCATAGAAAAAGGATGGTCGCATCCCAAATGGCAACCTATTCCCTTTAGGCTTTATAGTGCACTACTTTTGATTAGGGCTCATCGGGCTGCCCCATAGGAATCTGGTCAAAAGTAGTGCCCTATATGGGAATAGGTTGCTGTTTGGAATGCATCCGTTGTCTGTGCAGTTGAAACGTAAACCAAGACAATTGATTGGTTTCTGCTAAGGACTCAGCAGTAATACTAATTCACAGAGCTGGTTGTCTCCCTGGAGACAGGTTTATAAACTGCAATAATCTATCGTTTTACTGGTTGCATTAGGCTTGACATTTCAAAGGCTGCATCTAAAATGGCACCCTTTTTCCGATTTAAGTGCACTACTTTTGTCCAGCGTCCATAGGGCAACCCCATAAAGGTCTGTTCAAAAGTAGAACACTATTGGGAAAAGGGTGCTTTTTCATACGCATCCAAAGTGTCTTATTGATTACTGGCCATTATATCCTTTTTTCTGTGATTGAAGCATTTTCTCCTTTCATCAAAATAAGTCATTTGAATGCAGAATGTTGTTGTTACAAACTGTTGCCAATCGTTTCATATATTATGCAGGCCTACTGTGTATAGATCTTGCTCATACATTTTACACTGTCACTGGCTTCTTTCCAAATATACTTCATGATGGTCATTCAAAACCATACGAACGGACAGCTTGCCATAGTGGAGTGGGAAATCCATAATTTATCCTCCAGGAACTAACAGCAGCATGTCATATAATACTGAATAAACCACTGAATAAAGGACTAACTGAACGTTGTCTCCTCCCCCAGCCTGCGACCAACTATCTCTGGGGGTGGCGGCCATCTTCGGGCCATCCCACAGCTCGTCAGCCAATGCGGTCCAGTCCATCTGTAACGCGCTTGGCGTGCCCCACATCCAGACCAAATGGAAGCACCAGGTGTCTGACAACAGGGACTCCTTCTACGTCAGCCTCTACCCAGACTTCTCCTCTCTCAGCCGGGCCATTCTGGACCTGGTTCACTTCTTCAAGTGGAAGACRGTCACCGTTGTCTATGATGACAGCACAGGTAAGACCCCTGGCCACTTACCTCACACCTTCATGGTCAATGACAACAACACAGCAAGGCTCATTTCCTGTCTGTCCACCCACTGTGCCTAGAAAGCATAGAAATAGAATGAATAGAACAGGCTTGGAACCACCTCATTGCAGTTCTGTGCCTCATAACTTCACAGTCACAGTGGTCTATGACCACAGAACAGGTTCAGTCACAGGGGTCTATGACCACAGAACAGTTTCAGTCACAGTGGTCTATGACCACGAACAGTTTCAGTCACAGTGGTCTATGACCACAGAACAGGCTCAGTCACAGTGGTCTATGACCACAGAACAGGTTCAGTCACAGTGGTCTATGACCACAGAACAGTTTCAGTCGCAGTGGTCTATGACCACAGAACAGTTTCAGTCGCAGTGGTCTATGACCACAGAACAGTTTCAGTCNTGGTCTATGACCACAGAACAGTTTCAGTCACAGTGGTCTATGACCACAGAACAGTTTCAGTCACAGTGGTCTATGACCACAGAACAGTTTCAGTCGCAGTGGTCTATGGCCACAGARCAGTTTCAGTCACAGTGGTCTATGACCACAGAACAGTTTCAGTCACTGATCACTTATGTACTGTATCTCACACCTTCCATCACCCCTACTTTTTCTCACAGTGATTCCAACAGCTTAGTGAGTTACAGTAGACAGACCATGGTACTGGCCTGGCAGCATAAGGGCTGTGGGTTCGATACTCGGATGGGCCGCATATACTAAATATACAGTATATCCGTCGTTGTCAACAGTTCTGTTCTGCTAAATTACCATATCAAAAAACCCAAAAGGCCGTCCACCTTCACCGGTAATATAGACTATGATTATAGTCCTGTACAGTAGAGTAGCCCTGTAGCCCTACCCCCCCCATTCGTCCCCAGATGGCCAGTGTTCCAGTGTTATAACAGCAGGCAGCAAACGTCTCAGCGTGCAGGGTACATGTGCCATATGCCAGAGGTCGGGAGGGAGCCAGCCTCAGAACAGGATGTCTGTGTGTGTGTGTGTGTTAGTCCAGGCTCAGGACAACACTGCCAGGTCTTCACATGCTCTCAGAAACACACTGGGGCTCCATTGGCCAGTATTTTATCACTTAAACCATTTTGCTTTCAATTAATTCAGTTTAAATCTATTTCCCCAAAAACCACAACCAACTAAACAAAACAAAATAGAAACCAGAGAAGTGTCCAAAACCACTTTTTGGGTAAATGGAAGTTTACAGGTTTCAATATGTTCATCCTGTACCTAATACTTCATATTTTAGATATTGAGTAAGGCATTGCATTGAAATGAATATGCAATGTCTAAATATGGCTTCTCTACGGCCTCTGCATGATGAATCAATGCTTAGGGTAGAGACAGACAGCCCATCTCAGTATGGAATGCAGATCACAATGCATGTAGTGTCACGCCCTGACCTTACACAGCCGTTTTATTTCTCTATTTGGTTAGGTCAGTGTGTGATGTGGGGTGCGCATTCTATGTTTTATGTTTCTATGTTTTGGCCAGGTATGGTTCTCAATCAGGGACAGCTGTCTATCGTTGTCTCTGATTGGGATTCATACTTAGGCAGCCTGTTTTGCCACCTTAGGTTGTGGGATGTTGTTTTTGTTAGCTCTGTGAAGCCTACGGAACGTGACGTTTGTTATTCTTTTGTTATTTTGTTTGGTGTTCTGAGTCAATAAAGAATCATGAACACGTGCCACGCTGCACCTTGGTCCACTTCTTCCGACGAGCGTTACATGTAGACCTATCATCTCATCATGGTAACTTTTCTTCTAGTGATAGGTAGGCCTACATTTGCTGCAGCATAGTCTATCCTGCACTAATATAAAGACTGAATGCGTGTCTAATTTACCCATGTGCACTGGCTTTCGGGGTCACCTTGGTTTTTATTTTAATAATTGCAGCTGCAGAGTTTTAAAACAGCCTATCACTCGAATATCATTGCTTTATATCAGTGCACGTGCGAGCACTCTTGCAGTCTTTCTCTCCATCAACTCCATCCAAAACAGATAATCCTGTTCTAGATTGATATATTGCCCTATATATAGATGTCCTAGCATTTCAGATAATATATTCAATGCAGTATTAGCCTTATATTTAGCTAATTAATGATGGATTATGCATAATAAGCTTCTAACTTATAGCCTCTGTCTCTTGTGCAATACGCACACACCTGTGCTCCGCTGGCCTCTCTCCTTAAATAACTCTCCTTAGCTTTTGGAGTCCCATGCAAGAAAAGCTAGACTAGAACAGCTTGCTAGACATCATATATTTCAAAATTAAAATCTAATTCGCTAGCCTATACTTGTAACTTTGTAGTAGGCTGCATATGCTGCACCAGAATCGCATATTCTCTTCTGCTTTATCATGGTTTGAACAATGTGTGTAATTCAAGTCCATTTAATACAGTATAATACAATGAGTTCAGTAATACAGTTCACACTGAAAAAGGTTAGCCTACTGGCGCTAGTTTAATTTATTTACCCAACAGAGCATATAGCTAGCTACATTTATATGGGCTTTTATGTTTTTCCTTCGTGCATAATCTGCAGTAGGCTATATCATATATGTATTGGATAATGGCACAATATTTAGGGAATTTTTGGTCTTGGGCTCATTAAATGTCCTTAATGTATGGCTTAAGGACATTTACTCAATATTTAATATATGGCTCATCAGGCTCAGGTAGCATCAGGCTTGAATTTTCATGCTGATCAAAGCTCTAATCAAATCCAGACATATTTATATGCTTTATGATGCTTTTGAAGGACACTTCTGGTTTTGGCGGAAAATACCAGGTTACCAGGGAGAAAAGTGATTTATTTTCGGAATGGCACATTTGTAAAATAACGGGAAAATATTCAACCCTACTGTGTGTGTGTATTTGTGTGTAGGCTCAGCCCCGATTTGTCTTCTCTGTCACCTGGAGCTGCATGGTAAATGGTCCAGGAACACAAGGAAAGCACAAAGGACAATGCCCAAGGACTTGTCAGCCCTTCCCCCTCTGAGGGGCCAAMATGTATCTCTCTGTTACAGTATCCAGAGAACTGACTATTAAATGTGTGAATAATTATATAGTGTCCATGACTCTGAAGGCATATGTATGCATGTACTGTATGTATGATCTCTGTGGTAACTTGTTTATCTGTACAGGGTGAACTCTAAATTACTCTATGCGAAGGGATTTTATGGTCCACTCAGGAATGATGTCTTATTTACATTGGTCTCATCCCCCACGCAAGCCTTTAAATACTGTGACACCCTGGTGGTCAGGTTACACTGTAAACTTGGTATCGTTTGATTGGTCAATGTGGTTGGTTTTGAGTTGAAAGAGTTACACCTTCAGATGTTATCAATGGAATGAAATGCCTTTGTTCTCTCTCTTATCCTGTATCCAGTCCATGGAGGAAGGTTGTATGATCAATTCTCATTTCCTAGGCTTCTAGGCCTCTGGCCTAATAGGCATCTCTTTGTTCATGCTTTGTCTTCTAAGTAAACCTTAGGATCTATATGCCTAGAAGTATGCTTTGTTAACATCAGTATTGCCTTGTAGACTTTATTCCTTGTATGTGAATCCATTCATTGTACAATGTTAATTAAATATCTGCCTTTGATATAGAGAAATCTCAGACAAATTCTTGTTAGTCAAAGTCAACTTATTGCCTAATGCTTGCTTCTATATTTGAATTATCTTTATGGAGTCAGATATACATTTTAATAGGCTAAATGCATAGTCTTATTACAAGTTGCATGTGAGGTATATATAATACTATTATTACCCCACTACATGTGTGCCCTGCAGGTTTTCTACAGCCCTTGTTCAGAAGGGCTCAGTGTGAGATAGGCATCATTGGGGAAGCATTGATTCTGGCTGATCCATAACACCCTGTTAATGAAGGTGTTAGTGGATGTAGCAGGTTGACACGTGGTGAGCCAATAGATAGTGAATAAATGCATGTGCTCATTGAGCCAAAGGTTGAAGATATCAGGATGAGAAGGAAGGAGACCTGAATGGGATGTTTGGAATGATTCAGGTAATACAATCAAATCAAATCATACTTTATTTGTCACATGCACCAAATACAACAAGTGTAGACCTTGAAATGCTTACTTACAAGCCCTTAACCAACAATGTAGTTCAAGAAGAGATAATAAAATATTTACCAAATAAACTAAAGTAAAATAAAAAGTAACACAATAACATAACAATAACGAGGCTATATACAGGGGGTACTGGTACTGAGTCAGTGTGCGGGGGTACAGGTTATAGGTAATTTACTCCTGAGGTGCTGACTTGCTGCACCCTCGACAACTACTGTGATTATTATTATTTGACCATGCTGGTAATTTATGAACATTTGAACATCTTGGCCATGTACTGTTATAATCTCCACCCGGCACAGCCAGAAGAGGACTGGCCACCCCTCATAGCCTGGTTCCTCTCTAGGTTTCTTCCTAGGTTTTGGCCTTTCTAGGGAGTTGTTCCTAGCCACCGTGCTTCTACACCTGCATTGCTTGCTGTTTGGGGTTTTAGGCTGAGTGTCTGTACAGCACTTTGAGATATCAGCTGATGTAAGAAGGGCTATATAANCTGGGAGCAGGAACGGAACGATAGAGAGAGAGAGAGAGCGGGAGAGGGAGAGAGGGAGGAGGAGAGAGAGAGAAAGAGAAAGAACCTAATAAGACCAGCAGAGGGAAGCACAGGGACAAGACATGATAATCAATGACAAAACATGACAAAACCTCCTGTAGTAGTTGGCAAACCCTAAAATTCACTGCACCTCCTTTACCGTGGTGGGAGTCAGCCAATTACGCACGGCTGAAATGCGGTCACTCTCCATCTCCACCCCTGAGGTGGAAATGCGGTACCCTAGGAAGGTGACATCAACCCGTACGGCATGACGAGGTACTCATAGTGCCCTGAGGTGGTACTGAAAGCCGTCTTCCACTTGTCTCCCTCCCGGATACGCACCAGGTTGTAAGCCCTCCTGAGATCTAGTTTGGTGAAGAAGCGCGCCCCATGCATTGACTCAATCGCTGTGGCTATGAGTGGTAGCAGGTAGCTATACCTCACAGTGATCTGGTTCAGGCCTCGATAGTCAATACACGGGAGCAGACCTGCCTCCTTCTTCTTCACAAAAAAGAAACTCGAGGAGGCGGGTGAAGTAGAGGACCGAATGAACCCCTGACGCAGGGATTCAGTGACATATGTTCCCATAGCCTCCGTCTCCGCCTGTGACAGGGGATACACGTGACTCCTGGGAAGTGCGGCGTCTACCAGGAGATTTATCGCACAATCCCCCCGACGATGAGGTGGTAATTGAGTCGCCCTCATTTTAGAGAAGGCGAGAGCCAAGTCGGGATATTCGGGAGGAATGCGCACGGTGGAGACCTTGTCTGGACTTTCCACCGTGGTAGCACCAACGGAAACCCCTAAACACCTCCCCGAGCACTCTCGCGACTACCCCGTGAGAGCCCTCTGTTGCCAAGAAACAGTGGGGTCATAACAAGCTAACCAGGGTAGGCATAGCACCACGGGAAACGCAGGAGAGTCAATGAGGAAGAGACTAATTCTCTCCTTGTGACCCCCCTGCATCACCATGCCCAGAGGAGCGGTGGCCTCCCTAATCAACCCTGACCCTAATGGTCGACTATCTAAGGTGTGAACGGGTAAGGGCACACACGGGAACAATGGGGATCCCTAAACTATGGGCAAACGATCTATCTATAAAATTCCCAGCCGTGCCTGAATCAACGAGCGCCTTATGCTGGGAATGCGGGGAAAACTCAGAAAAAGTAACATACTAAAACATATCTGCAACAGAGGGCTCTGGGTGAGAATGGTGCCGGCTTACCTGGGGTGACGCCAGAGTGCCCTACCTGCTGCCTCGATCCCCAGAAGAACCAACCCGGCACCGATCGGCAGGTTGACCTCTGCGGCCACAGATGGTGCACGAGCTGGAACCTCCTCCGGTCTCCCTGCGCACCGCACCTCCCAGCTCCATGGGTATCGGAGAGGTGCTGCGGTGGGATGGAACCGACAGACCCCTATCTGGACGTCCGCAGGTAGCCAGCAGGTTATCCAGCCGGATGGACAGGTCCACCAGCTGGTCAAAGGTGAGGGTGGTGTCTCTGCAGGCTCCCGACGGACGTCCTCGCGCAAACTGCAACGATAATGGTCGATAAGGGCCCTGACGTTCCATCCCGTGCCGGCGGCCAGGGTCCGAAACTCCAGGGCGAACTCCTGGGCGCTCCTCGTCCCCTGCCTCAGATGGAAGAGGCGCTCACCCGCTGCTCTACCCTTGGGCCGGTGGTCGAAGACCGCCCGGAAGCGGCGGCTGAACTCCTCGAAATGGTCCAACGCCGCATCTCCCTCTCCCTCACATGGCGTTGACCCACTCCAGGGCTTTCCCAGAGAGGCACGAGACGAGGGCGGACACCCTCTCACGGCCCGAAGGAGCCGGGTGGACGGTTGCCAGTTATAGATCGAGCTGCAACAGGAACCCCTGGCATCGTGCAGCCGTCCCGTCGTATTCCCGGGGAAGGGCGAGACGAATCCCACTGGGACAAGTAGTGGAGTAGTGGAGACCCCGGTTGTGCTGGTGGAGGCGCTGGAAGAACGCCCTGTCTCTCCCAGAGATCCATTGTTTGGACAACGCGGTCCATGGCGGTGCCAAGATGGTGGAGCATCGCCGCATCCTCCCGGACGCGCACCTCCACCCCTATACCAGGGGCACCTGCTCCTGCTGACTCCATGGGTGGTGCGGAATTCTGTAAGGGAGTGCGTAACTGGTGGCAGGGAAGTCAGGCGCAGGAGAGCAAAACTGGGTAATCAACGGAGCAGTTTTATTCATAAAACATAAAAACAACAAACAAATGGGTACAAAACCCGTCGCGCACCAGAGAAAACGTGCACATGCACTTACAAGAAACAATTCCGCACAAAGACATGGGGGGAACAGAGGGTTAAATACACAACATGTAATGAGGGAATTGAGTCCAGGTGTGTGGGAAGACAAGACAAAACAAAAGGAAAATGAAAAGTGGATCGATGATGGCTAGAAGACCGGCGACGCCGACCGCCGAGCGCCGCCCGAACAAGGAGAGGAACCGACTTCGGCGGAAGTCGTGACACCGTGAAGAGAGTAGTACACAGCGTTGAACAAGATCTTTCGTTTCTTGGAAATTTCTCACATGGAATAGCATTAATTTCTCAGAACAATAATAGACTGACTAATTTCAGAAGAAAGTTATTTGTTTTTGGCCATTTTGAGCCTGTAATCGAACCCACAAATGCTGATGCTCCAGATACTCAACTAGTATAAAGAAGGACAGTTTTATTGCTTCTTTAATCAGAACAACAGTTTTCAGCTGTGTTAACATAATTGCAAAAGGGTTTTCTAATGATCAATTAGCCTTTTAAAATGATAAACTTGGATTAGCTAACACAACGTGCCATTGGAACACAGGAGTGATGGTTGCTGATAATGGGCCACTGTACACCTATGTAGATATTCCATAAAAATCAGCCGTTTCCAGCTACAATAGTCATTTACAACATTAACAATGTCTACACTGTATTTCTGATCAATTTGATGTTATTTCAATGGACAAAAAAAGCGCTTTTCTTTCAAAAACAAAGACATTTCTAAGCAACCCCAAACTTTTGAATGGTAGTGCATATGCCTAGAAGTATGCTTTCTTAATGTCAGTATTGCCTTGTAGCTTAAGCTTTATGCATTGTACTGTATGTGAATCCATTCATTGTACAATGTTAATTAATTATCTGTCCTTGATATAGACAAATCTCAGAGCAATTCTTGCTAGTCAACGTCAACTTATTGCCTAATGCTTGCTTGTATATTTGAATTATCTTTATGGAGTCAGATATACATTTTAATAGGCTAGTTGCATAGTCTTATTACAAGTTGCATGTGAGGTACAGTATATATAATATGCTCATATGATAATTATTACCCCACTACATGTGTGCCCTGCAGGTTCTCTACATCCCTTGTTCAGAAGGGCTCAGTGTGAGATAGGCATCGTTGGGGAAACATTGATTCTGGCTGATCCCTAATACCCTGTTAAAGAAAGGTGTTAGTGGATGTAGCAGGTTGACACGGGGTGAGCCAATAGATAGTGAATAAATGCATGTGCTCATCGAGCTAATGGTTGAAGATATGAGGATGAGAAGGAAAGAGACCTGAATGGGATGTTTGGAATGGCTCAGGTAATCCTGTATGAAACAGGGAAATGTGTAGGTCTGCTTTACTTTGCCTGTTTTTATGCGTGTGGAAACATATTGTCCAACATGTTGGATAAGTCAGTGTACCACAACCTCTATATTGCCATGTAATTCTCTCAGGAGGGACTCCTTTTTTCTAAGCCATGTTTCCTTCACAACCCCATTGCCCTCCTGCTGTTGCCTCAGAGTGGAACAGGAAAAAGCTTTCTCATTGGGCTGTTTCTCCGTGAACCAGAGAGCATACAAGTAAATCAATACCCATAATGACCCTCTTCTAACAGCTCAACTTTGTAATGGTACAAAGGCAATGGCATCTATACTCTGTGTTGTGGTAGTAGTATTCCTAACCACACATCACAACGTTATGGGAGTCATGGTACACTGGAGTTGTATTGGGTAGTGAGGGAGAGATGGAGACGCTGGGATGACCTATGGTGCAGGGTTAGAGGGGTTACTCCTATAAATATTCCCCCCAGTCCCAGCCCCCCTTCCTTCATTGATGGCGGGAGGGAGAGAGTGACACTTTAATCACCCTGGCTCTATGTTTATGGCCCGGTTTCCATGACAACATCCTCCGACTGCAACCGACCAACCGTAGAGGTGGTAGACTTGAGGAGGGGGTCCCTAAGAGCAAAGAGAGGTTTAACGACCCAACGACCAGCCGCTCCATCCAACACCACTGTATAGCCACTCTATAGCCATCACTCAGTTTTCACTCTGTTTTCCTCTATATAGCTGCCAGCAAGGATCCCTTCGAGAATTCCTATGGTTGCATTTTATGACAGAACAAAACAATAAATATATATAAAAAAACAACACAACAAAAAACATCATTGAAATGTACACCGCATGACTCTTCTGAGGAAAAGGTAATTTACTGTGTGTCAAATGGGTGTAATTCTGTTATGGGAGAGGTTTTGACCGATATCTGCCTGACATTTTTTGTAATTGCGTTAGTTGAAAGGTCGGTCTAAACCCCAGTGTAGCAAAATGTTTACAGAGGAGTGGCTGATTGCCTTGTTGTAATCAAAAAGGGGTTGTTTTATTTCACTCTATTTTTGGCAGAACGATTTGGCATTTGAAGAAAAGGCATTTCTGATTTGCTAGTCTATTTATTTGTGTGTTGTGAGTGTGTCTCCTTGTGTGTGTGTGTGCACGTACGTCCAAGTGTGCGTCCATCTGTGTGTTTGTGTGCAGTGTGTGTGTGTGTTTGCTTAGGCTGAGAGACATTTAAGTGTACTTGAGAGTGAGTCAAGTTGAGTGGAAGTGATTGGCTCTAGAGTCCCAGGACCCCTTCAGTAATCTGTTTCAATTTGATGTGTGTGAGTGAAAACACACACCAGCCGCACCATTCCCATCATACGCTCCACTACCACACTGCAGATTGTTTAGCTTATTTGAGCTGTTATTGCCGATAATATGGGACTTGTCTTTACCAAATTAGGGCTATCTTCTGTTTAACCACCCCTTTTACCTTGTCACACCACAATGATTGCTTCAACTGCATTAAGAAGCGGAAGAAATTTCCACAAATGAACTTTTAACAAGCGCACACTGTTAATTGAAATGCATTCCAGGTGACTACCTTCTGAAGCTGGTGGAAAGATATCACGGATTGTGCAAAGCTGTCATCAAGGACAAAGGGTGGCTACTTTGAAGATCTAAAATATAAATATATTTTTGACTTGCTTAAACACTTTTTTCGTTATACATGATTCCATGTGTGTATTTCATTCGTTTTAATGTCCACTATATTCTACCAATGTACGAACAAAATAAATAAAAATAAAGAAAACCCTTGAATGATAGGGTGTTTAAAAACCTTTGACGGTAGTGAAGGTCTAAAATTACCATGGTGCCAACAGCAGCAGGATAAGCCTTCATTTGTGGCGACTCAAGCGTGTACATGTTTTGTGTGACAAACTATAGCTTGAGTTTTGTTTTGGGATCTGTTCTGGGACAGAAGCTGAAAGAGGATCTGTTTTGGCTAGGTCGGGCGGACACGGCTCTGTGAACTCTGTTGATTTGGTCGGAGTAGCCATGTTGTCGGTGAGCTGCTCTGCTGTGGAGTTTGTGTTCTGTTATGTAATTTCCACCGATTGATGAAGTGTTGATTGATGTGATTCTCTCCTGCACATACACACACCCACACACGCACACCTTTATGACCTCTGGCTTGTATGTTTTTGAGGGAATCAACATTTATGGTGATTTTTGCTCTTATTTTCCTCTTCGTCAGGTATGTATGAGAGCTGTCACCTCTGTAGTGATATCAGATTCAATACATGTCTGCTGTAAGCTCTGTGGATCTATGGCTTTAGTATCAAATTCAAAGAACCTTACAAGGCACCAGTCAGCAGCGGGGACTAAGCTACTCGCTGGGGTGGAACTCAATATGTCACTTTATTATCTGGATGGTTCAAAAATCAATGAAAGCCCTCTAAGGTCACACGATGATTTTTAGTGGTTGAAAATGGGGCAGCCATTTTACATAGGCCTTACTTAATGTTTAGCCTCACCTGTTTCTCCTAACTACCCCTTTCACTGCTAACAACACACCCTCTTACATTCTTCCCCAGCATTTCATTTAGACTAGCTTCCTTCATTGTCATTGCTTTCCACTACACATAGACCTGTACCTATCCATCACTCATTATTCCCTGTAATCATATATACTATTTAATATTTAAAGTCATTGTGTTACCTTTCCACCCACCTATTCACCATACCTATACCCCTTCATTCAATTCATAGTACTGTATGTTATGGTACTTTTCATACATTGACCTTCAGTTCAATTCTGCTTTCTACATTTGCTTCACATTTTTCATGTGAATGCATACTTATCGTACAACCTGTAATACAAAGGAGTTACCACATTACACATATTCATATTCATCACCTACTCCCTCTGTTCACGTCTTCGCATTAATCTTCCATCTGATTCATCTTCTTCTTTCACATTCACATGGTCGGTCAGTTCGTTTAGTCATTCACTCGCTCTCTCTCTCCTCTTTCTTTCAAATTGAGCCACAGAGACATTCTCTCTCAGCAAGAAACGGTGCTTCGCTTCATGTGAACGAGCGATTCCGAAAGTCAGGATTCCCAATTATAGTACATTCCCGATTAACTGATGCTTATTATTTCCCTCCAAACTCATTATGGCATGCAAAATAGAGCTCTCCCACGAGAAGAATACTAATGAGCAGAGAGGAGAGAAACTTTTTCCTGACTTGTTGTCTTGTTGCTGCTTCTGCAAGTGTTCCCGGTCCTCTGTTTAGTTGCTGCTCTGCAAGTGTCCCGTCTCTTTTAGTTGCTGCTTCTGCAAGCGTCCCGGTCCTTCTGTAGTTGCTGCTTCTGCAAGCGTCCCTCGGTCCCTCTGTTAAGTTGCTGCTTCTGCAAAAGCGTCCCGGTCCTCTGTTTTAGTTGCTGCTTCTGCAAGCGTCCCGTCCTCTGTTTAATGCTTGCTTTCTGCAAGCTCCCCGGTCCTCTGTTTAGTTGCTGGCTTCTGCAAGTTGTCCCGGTCCTCTGTTTAGTTGCTGCTTCTGCAAGCGTCCGGTCCTCTGCTTAGTTGCTGCTTCTTGCAAGCGTTCCGGTCCTCTGTTTAGTTGACTGCTTCTGCAAGTGTCCCGTCCTCTGTTTTTAGTTGCTGCTTCTGCAGCGTCCCGGGGCCTCTGTCTAAGTTTGCTGCTCTGCAAGCGTCCCGGTCCTCTGTTTAGTTGCTGCTTCTGCAAGTGGCCTGGTCCTCTGTTTTAGTTGCTGCTCTGCAAGTGTGTCCCGGTCCTTGTTTAGTTGCTACTTCTGCAAGTGTTCCGGGTCCTCTTGTTTTAGTTGCTGGTTTTTGAGTTTTATAAAGGTAATGGGAGTTTTAAAATAAAACCAATAGAATCTACTGACAGCTTCCTCTGACAGACCGACAGACTGGGTGAGCCACGGGGCAGGGCCAGGGGGCAACCCAAACAAAACACTTCAATCTTTCCCGCCGCTGTGCTCCAGCGCTCCCCAGGGCTTGATTGATTGATCCGCCGGCCAACCAGGGGCACATGATCTAAGAGTTCCACCCACTCCCCTTCACAAGCCATCTCGGCAGCCATTTCATCTTTGGCTGTCAGATGAATTCACTGGAGGGCCGTTGAACCATATAGCCGAGGCACTTTTAAACAACACTTTTCCACTCAGGTCTTTTTGAAGAGAGTGCATCACTCTACAGTACATTACAGGAGTTTCTTCTTACAGTAGTAACATCCCCTGGATCAGGATCCGTTGGAAACTGTCCAGCCTTAACGTGTTGAAAGCTTTTGCTTCAGTCATGTGTTCAGTGTTAAAGTACCCCCATAGCCTGAGTCAAAAGTACCCCCAGCTGACGGTGATTCAAAATATCTGCCTCATTTTTGTCACTAGTAAGGTCTCGATGACTTGATGGAATTATTAATTTCTATATCTTGTGGAATTGTATTTTTGCATTACCTTTCTATTAAATGAGGAATGCTTGAAATTATGAAGTAAAAAGACAGAACAGGATAATCCACACACAGGTATATGTAATGAGTCAAGAACAATCCTCTCAACATTTAAATGTAATTTTCATCAACCACTTTTGTTCAACTACTGTACTAACAACTGTCGCTCTGTTTTCAGGAGGATTTTTTGAGTCCATTGAGCGGGGCCGTCAGGTGCTGAGGAACTAGCTTTAAATTTGCTTTAATACAATCAACAGGACAGAAAACCCTACTGCCAAACACAACGCTAACATACGACATCCAACGGATAAACATCTACGACAGCTTCGAAGCCTCCAGACAAGTCAAGTGTTATGAATACAATTCCAGGACAGCTGGCATTTCACACCCCAGATTCCTGACTGGTCTGGTCTCCTCAAACAATATTCATAGATATTCAATATCAAGTGTTAAAATTATACAATATTCATCTGACGTTTGCTTGCTATTTGTGTTGACTCTCCGTAATCCTAGTTAGGCATTGTTAGGTGTTCCCACCCACCAGTTGAATTATGGGGCTCATGCGTAGTTCATTGGTTGGATTGGGACAATTATAATCAGGCATAGAAAAAGGATGTCGCATCCAAAATGGCCAACTTTCCCTTTAGGCTTTATAGTGCATACTTTTGATTTAGGCTTCTCGGGCTGCCCCATTAGGAATTCTGGTCAAAGTAGTGCCCTAAATGGGATACGGTTGCTGTTGGAATGCATCCGTTGTCTGTCGCAGTTTGAAACGTAAACCAAGACAATTGATGCGTTTCTGTAAGGACTCAGCAGTAATATAAATCACAGAGGCTTGTTTCTCCCTGGAGACAGGTTTATTAAACTGCATATAACTATCTTTTACTGGTTGCATTAGGCTTGACATTTCAAAGGCTTGCATCTAAAAATGGCACCCTTTTTTCCGATTAAGTGCCACTTACTTTTGGGTCCAGAACGTCCATAGGCAACCCCATAAAAGGTCTGTTACAAAAAGTAGAACACTATTGGGAAAAGGGTGCTTTTTCATACGGCATCCAAAGTGTCTTATTGATTACTGGCCATTGATATCTTTTTTCTGTGATGAAGCATTTCTCCTGTTCATCAAAATAAAGTATTTGAATGCAGAATGTTGTTGTACAAACTGTTGCCACGTTTCATATATTATGCAGGCCTACTGTGTATAGATACAAATTGCTTCTACAAAATTTTTACACTGTCACTGGCTTCTTTCCAAATATACTTATTGAATGGTCTTCAAAACCATACGAACGGACAGCTTGCCATAGTGGGAGTGGGAAATCCATTAATATTTCCCTCCAGGAACTAACAGCAGCATGTTCATATAATTACTGAATAAACCACTGAATAAAGGACTACTGAACAGTTTGTCTCCTCCCCCGCCTGCGACCAACTATCTCTGGGGGTGGCGGCCATCTTCGGGCCATCCCACAGCTCGTCAGCCATGGCGGTCAGGTCCATCTGTAACGCGCTTGGCGTGCCCCCACATCCAGACCAAATGGAAGCACAGGTGTTCTGACTAACAGGGATCCTTTCTACAGTCAGGCCTCTACCAGACTTCTCTCTCTCAAAAGAAACACAGGGCCATTCTGGACTGGTTCACTTTTCATAGTAGAAGACATCACCCGTTGTGTCTATGATGACAGCACAGGTAAGACACCACTGCCAACTAACAGTACCTCACACCTTCATGATCAATGCGACAACACACAAGGCCTCAAAATCACTGTCTAGTCCAGCACTGTGCCTAGGAAAGCATAGAAATAGAATGAATAGAACAGGCTTGGAGATTTCACCTCATTGCCAGTTCTGCTGCTCATAAACTTCCACAGTCACAGTGGTCTATGAAACACAGAACGTTCAGTCACAGGGGTCTATGACCACGAACAGTTTCAGTCACAGTGGTCTATGACCACGAAACAGTTTCAGTCACAGTGGTCTATGACCACAGAACAGCTCAGTCACAGTGGTTTATGACCACAGAACAGGTTCAGTCACAGTGTCTATGACCACAGAACAGTCTTCAGTCGCAGTGGTCTATGACCACAGACAAAGTTTCAGTCGCAGTGGTCCTATGACCACAGAACAGTTTCAGTCGCAGTGGTCTATGACCACAGAAACAGTTTCAGTCACAGTGGTCTATGACCACAGAATAGTTCAGTCACAGTGGTCTATGACCACAGAACACGTTTCAGTCGCAGTGGTCTATGGCCACAGAACAGTTTCAGTCACATGGTCTTCTGACCACAGAACAGTTTCAGTCACTGATCACTTATGTACTGTAATCTCAACAAACTTCCATCACCCCTACTTTTTCTCACAGTGATTCCAACAAGCTTAGTGAGTTACAGTAGACAGACCATGGTACTGGCGCTGGCAGCATAAGGCGCTGTGGGGTTCCGATACTCGGATGGGCCGCATATACTAAATAATACAGTATATCCGTCGTTGAACAGTTCTGTTTCTGCTTAATTACCTATTCAAAAAAACCAAAAGGCCGTCCACTTCACCGGTAATATAGACTATATTATAGTCCTGTACAGTAGAGTAGCCCTGTAGCCCTACCCCCCCCATTCGCCCAGATGGCCAGTGTTCCAGTGTTTAACAGCAGGCAGCAAACGTCTCAGCGTGCAGGGTACATGTGCCATATGCCAGAGGTCGGGAGGGAGCCAGCCTCAGAACAGGATGTCTGTGTGTGTGTGTGTGTTAGTCCAGGCTCAGGACAACACTGCCAGTCTTCACATGCTCTCAGAACACACTGGGGCTCCATTGGCCAGTATTTTATCACTTAAACCATTTTGCTTTTCAATTAATTCAGTTTTAAATCTATTTCCCAAAAACCACAACCAACTAAACAAAAACAAAATAGAAACCAGAGAAGTGTCCAAAACCACTTTTGGGTAAATGGAAAGTTTACAGGTTCAATATGTTCATCCTGTACCTAATACTTCATATTTTAGATATTGAGTAAGGCATTGCATTGAAATGAATATGCAATGTCTAAATATGGCTTCTCTACGGCCTCTGCATGATGAATCAATGCTTAGGGTAGAGACAGACAGCCCATCTCAGTATGGAATGCAGATCACAATGCATGTAGTGTCACGCCCTGACCTTACACAGCCGTTTTATTCTCTATTTGGTTAGGTCAGTGTGTGATGTGGGGTGCGCATTCATATGTTTTATGTTTCTATGTTTTGGCCAGGTATGGTTCTCAATCAGGACAGCTGTCTATCGTTGTCTCTGATTGGGATTCATACTTAGGCAGCCTGTTTTGCCACCTTAGGTTGTGGATGTTGTTTTTGTTAGCTCTGTGAAGCCTACGGAACGTGACGTTTGTTATTCTTTTGTTATTTTGTTTGGTGTTCTGAGTCAATAAAGAATCATGAACACGTGCCACGCTGCACCTTGGTCCACTTCTTCGACGAGCGTTACATGTAGACCTATCATCTCATCATGGTAACTTTTCTTCTAGTGATAGGTAGGCCTACATTTGCTTGCAGCATAGCTATCCTGCACTAATATAAAGACTGAATGCGTGTCTAATTTACCCATGTGCACTGGCTTTCGGGGTCACCTTGGTTTTTATTTTAATAATTGCAGCTGCAGAGTTTTAAAACAGCCTATCACTCGAATATCATTGCTTTATATCAGTGCACGTGCGAGCACTCTTGCAGTCTTTCTCTCCATCAACTCCATCCAAAACAGTAAATCCTGTTCTAGATTGATATATTGCCCTATATATAGATGTCCTAGCATTTCAGATAATATATTCAATGCAGTATTAGCCTTATATTTAGCTAATTAATGATGGATTATGCATAATAAGCTTCTACTTATAGCCTCTGTCTCTTGTGCAATACGCACACACCTGTGCTCCGCTGGCCTCTCTCCTTAAATAACTCTCCTTAGCTTTTGGAGTCCCATGCAAGAAAAGCTGACTAGAACAGCTTGCTAGACATCATATATTTCAAAATTAAAATCTAATTCGCTAGCCTATACTTGTAACTTTGTAGTAGGCTGCATATGCTGCACCAGAATCGCATATTCTCTTCTGCTTTATCATGGTTTAAAACATGTGTGTAATTCAAGTCCATTTAATACAGTATAATACAATGAGTTCAGTAATACAGTTCACACTGAAAAAGGTTAGCCTACTGGCGCTAGTTTAATTTATTTACCCAACAGAGCATATAGCTAGCTACATTTATATGGGCTTTTATGTTTTTCCTTCGTGCATAATCTGCAGTAGGCTATATCATATATGTATTGGATAATGGCACAATATTTAGGGAATTTTGGTCTTGGGCTCATTAAATGTCCTTAATGTATGGCTTAAGGACATTTACTCAATATTTAATATATGGCTCATCAGGCTCAGGTAGCATCAGGCTTGAATTTTCATGCTGATCAAAGCTCTAATCAAATCCAGACATATTATATGCTTTATTATGCTTTTGAAGGACACTTCTGGTTTTGCGGAAAATACCAGGTTACCAGGGAGAAAAGTGATTTATTTTCGGAATGGCACATTTGTAAAATAACGGGAAAATTCAACCCTACTGTGTGTGTGTATTTGTGTGTAGGCTCAGCCCCGATTTGTCTTCTCTGTCACCTGGAGCTGCATGGTAAATGGTCCAGGAACACAAGGAAAGCACAAAGGACAATGCCAAGGACTTGTCAGCCTTCCCCCTCTGAGGGCCAAAATGTATCTCTCTGTTACAGTATCCAGAGAACTGACTATTAAATGTGTGAATAATTATATAGTGTCCATGACTCTGAAGGCATATGTATGCATGTACTGTATGTATGATCTCTGTGGTAACTTGTTTATCTGTACAGGGTGAACTCTAAATTACTCTATGCAAGGGATTTTATGGTCCACTCAGGAATGATGTCTTATTTACATTGGTCTCATCCCCACGCAAGCCTTTAAATACTGTGACACCCTGGTGGTCAGGTTACACTGTAAACTTGGTATCGTTTGATTGGTCAATGTGGTTGGTTTTGAGTTGAAAGAGTTACACCTTCAGATGTTATCAATGGAATGAAATGCCTTTGTTCTCTCTCTTATCCTGTATCCAGTCCATGGAGGAAGGTTGTATGATCAATTCTCATTTCCTAGGCTTCTAGGCCTCTGGCCTAATAGGCATCTCTTTGTTCATGCTTTGTCTTCTAAGTAAACCTTAGGATCTATATGCCTAGAAGTATGCTTTGTTAACATCAGTATTGCCTTGTAGACTTTATTCTTGTATGTGAATCCATTCATTGTACAATGTTAATTAAATATCTGCCTTGATATAGAGAAATCTCAGACAAATTCTTGTTAGTCAAAGTCAACTTATTGCCTAATGCTTGCTTTATATTTGAATTATCTTTATGGAGTCAGATATACATTTTAATAGGCTAATGCATAGTCTTATTACAAGTTGCATGTGAGGTATATATAATACTATTATTACCCACTACATGTGTGCCCTGCAGGTTTCTACAGCCCTTGTTCAGAAGGGCTCAGTGTGAGATAGGCATATTGGGGAACATTGATTCTGGCTGATCCATAACACCCTGTTAATGAAGGTGTTAGTGGATGTAGCAGGTTGACACGGGTGAGCCAATAGATAGTGAATAAATGCATGTGCTCATTGAGCAAAGGTTGAAGATATAGGATGAGAAGGAAGGAGACCTGAATGGGATGTTTGAATGATTCAGGTAATACAATCAAATCAAATCATACTTTATTTGTCACATGCACCAAATACAACAAGTGTAGACCTTGAAATGCTTACTTACAAGCCCTTAACCAACAATGTAGTTCAAGAAGAGATAATAAAATATTTACCAAATAAACTAAAGTAAAATAAAAAGTAACACAATAACATAACAATAACGAGGCTATATACAGGGGTACTGGTACTGAGTCAGTGTGCGGGGGTACAGGTTATAGGTAATTTACTCCTGAGGTGCTGACTTGCTGCACCCTCGACAACTACTGTGATTATTATTATTTGACCATGCTGGTAATTTATGAACATTTGAACATCTTGGCCATGTACTGTTATAATCTCCACCGGCACAGCCAGAAGAGGACTGGCCACCCTCATAGCCTGGTTCCTCTCTAGGTTTCTTCCTAGGTTTTGGCCTTTCTAGGGAGTTGTTCCTAGCCACCGTGCTTCTACACCTGCATTGCTTGCTGTTTGGGGTTTTAGGCTGAGTGTCTGTACAGCACTTTGAGTATCAGCTGATGTAAGAAGGGCTATATAAATACATTTGATTTGATTTGATTTAATTTGTACATGTATGTGGGGGTGAAGTGACTATGCATAGATAATAAACAGCAAGTAGCAGCAGTGTACAAACAAATGTGCGTGTGTGGTGTGTGTGTGGGGGGGGGTGG
>NC_036845.1:4385217-4390347 GCF_002910315.2 Salvelinus sp. IW2-2015
ATTTGAGCGAAGCCCGCTAACTGTCGTTCTACTAAGTGCCATGATAATTCAGCTTTGGCTGCGTCGGTTAATAGGTACTGCTGTGATGATGTAGCTTGCTGTGAATCATTTGGATTTCTACGTGATTTTAATCGCTTTGGTTGTACTTTTTGCTTCTCTGTTACTGTCTATTGATTCTATTGGTCTGGATAGGTTTAATAGGTTTAATCAAGTGCTGTATGTTTCATAGTAGGGTCAAAGTACTCTGTGGTTCTGTAGTTAAGGATAGCTGCTAATATGGGAATGAAAATAGAAATAGACAAAAAATACTTTTAGCCTTACTTCACATTTTGTAGGCACAAGTACAACTTTTAAGATTGTTTTATTGAACCTGTCACGTCAGTGTTGTTGTGACATGCAATGTTAATTAAAGTCCACCAGCTGTTTGGAACTCCGACAAGATTGTTTCTTGTGCCGTCTACGTCATGCAGAGCAACAGACGACCAGATGTTCCAGGGAACTAACTTTAATGAGTCCACATTGTGTTCTTCAACATGGCCGCCCATCTTCACTACAGAAGAAAGCATCAGTTAGCAGCACACTTCTGGTGTAGTGTCTGTTGCGTCTGTCTCACATCTAGTGAAGCACAGTGCAAAGAATGGGGTTTTAGTACAGGCATTACTGAGAGAGTTGTGACATTTTCTGTAGGTGTAGGAGGGAGTGTGGGCCATTGTGTTCCCTGAGGGTAAACTCCTTAAGGCCTTGGTTGTAATGACAGTTGTAACGACAGTTGTAACGACAGTAGTAACGACAGTTGTAACGACAGTAGTAAGACAGTGTATGACAGTTGTAAGACAGTTGTAACGACAGTTAGTAACGACAGTTGTAACGACAGTTGTAACGACAGCTGTAACGACAGTTGTAACGACAGTTATGTAACGACAGTGATGTAACGACAGTTGTAATGACAGTTGTAATGACAGTTGGATTAACGACAGTTTGTTAACGACAGTGTAACGACAGTTGTAACGACAGTAGTACGACAGTTGTAACGACAGCTGTAACGACAGTTGTAACGACAGTTGTAACGACAGTTGTTAATGACAGTGGTAACGACAGTTGTAACGACAGTAGTGAACGACAGTTGTAACGACAGTTGTAATGACAGTAGTAACGGACAGTTGTAACGACAGTTGTAACGACAGTGTAACGACAGTTGTAATGACAGTTGTAACGACAGTTGTAACGACAGTTGTAATGACAGTAGTAACGACAGTTGTAATGACAGTATGTAACAACAGTTATGAATGAAGTTGTAATTTTTCAGTTGTAATGACAGTTGTAATGACAGTTGTAACGACAGTTGTAACGACAGTTGTAATGACAGTTTACAATGACAGTTGAACGACAGTTGTAATGACAGTTGTAATGACGTTGTAACGACAGTTGTAACGACAGTTGTAATGACAGTAGTAATGACAGTTGTAAGACAGTGTAAACGACAGTAGTAATGACAGTTGTAACGCACAGTTGTAACGACAGTTGTAACGACAGTTGTAATGACAGTAGTAATCGTCATTGTAACGACAGTTGTAACGAAGCTTGTAACGACAGTTGTAACGGCAGTTGTAATGACAGTTGTATTGACAAGTTGTAAATGACAGCTTGTAACGCAGTTTGGTCAATGTAATAGTCCGGTGGCCATTTGATTAATTGTTCAGCAGTCTTATGGCTTGGGGGTAGAAGCTGTTAAGGAGCCTTTTGGTCCTAGACTTGGTGCTCAGCTACCGCTTGCCTTGCAGTAGCAAAGAAAACAGTCTATGACTTGGGTGACTGGAGTCTCTGACAATTTTATGGACTTTCCTCTGACACTGCCCATTATATAGGTCCTGGATGGCAGGAAGCTTGGCCCCAGTGATGTACTGGGACGTACTCACTACCCTCTGTAGCGCCTTACGGTCAGATGCCGAGCAGTTGCCATACCAGGCGGTGATGCAACCGGTCAGGATACTCTCAATGGTGCAGCTGTAGAACATTTTGAGGATCTGGGGACCCATGTCAAATTTTTTCAGTCTCGTGCCATCTTCACAACTGTCTTGGTGTGTTTGGACCATGATAGTTCGTTGGTGATGTGGACACCAAGGAACTTGAAACTCTCGACCCGCTCTACTACAGCCCCGTCGATGTTAATCGGGGCCTGTTTGGCCCACCTTTTCCTGTAGTCCACGATCAGCTCCTTTGTCTTCTTCACATTGAGGGAGAGGTTGTTGTCCTGGCACCACACTGTCAGTTCTCTGACCTCCTCCATATAGGCTGGCTCATCGTTGTCGGTGATCAGGCACTGTTGTGTCGTGAGCAAACTTAATGATGGTGTTGGAGTCATGTTTGGCCACACAGTCGTGGGTGAAAAGGGAGTACAGGAGGGGCCTAAGTACACACCCCTGAGGGGCCCCATTGTTGAGGATCAGTGTGGCTGACGTGTGGCTACCTACTCTTACCACCTGGGGGCGGCCTGTCAGGAAGTCCAGGATCCAGTTGCAGAGGGAGGTGTTCAGTCCCACAGTCCTTATCTTAGTGATGAGTTTTGTGGGCACTATGGTGTTGAACGCTGAGCTGTAGTCAATGAACAGCATTCTCACATAGGTGTTATTTTGTCCAGGTGGGAAAGGGCAGTGTGGAGTGCGATTGATTAATCTTCTATTAAACAGGGAAATGTGTAGGCCTGCTTACTTTGCCTGTTTTTATGTGTGTGAAAACATATTGTCCAACATATTAGATAAGCCCTATATTGCCATGTAATTCTCTCAGAAGGGACTCCTTTATTCTAAGCCATGTTTCCTTCACAACCCCATTGCCCTACTGCTGTTGCCTCAGAGTGGAACAGGAAACAGCTTTCTCATTGGGCTGTTTCTCCATGAACCAGAGAGCATAGAAGTAAATCAATACCCACAATGGCCCTCTTCTAACAGATCAACTTTGTAATGGTACAAAGGCAATGGCATCTACACTCTCTGTTGTGGTGGTAGTATTCCTAGCCACACATCACAACGTTATGGGAGTCATGTTACACTGGAGTTGTTTTGGGTAGTGAAGGAGAGATGGAGACGGTGGAATGCACCATGGTGCACCATGTTGCAGGGATAGTGTGGTTACTCCTATAAATATTCCCCCCAGTCCCAGTCCCAGCCTCCCTTCCTTCATTGATGGTGGGAGGGAGAGAGTGACAGTTTAATCAACCTGGCTCTATGTTTATGGCACGGTTTCCTTGACAACACCCTCCGACTGCAACCGTAGAGGTGGTATACTAGAGGGGTGGTCCCTAAGAGCAAAGAAAGTTTTAACGACCCAATGACCAGCCACTCCATCCAACACCACTGAATAGCCACTCTATAGCCATCACTCTGTTTTCCTCTATATAGCTGTCAGCAAGGATCCCTTCGAGAATTCCTATGGTTGCATTTTATGACAGAACAAAACAATATATATAAAAAAAAACAACACAACAAAAACCATCATTGAAATGTACACCGCATGACTCTTCTGAGGAAAAGGTCATTTACTTTGTGTCAAATGGGTGTAATTCTGTTATGGGAGAGGTTTTGACCCATATCTGCCTGACATTTTTTTGTAATTGTGTTAGTTGAAAGGTCAGCCTAAACCCCAGTGTAGCAAAATGTTTACAGAGGAGTGGCTGATTGCCTTGTTGTAATCAAAAAGGGGTTGTTTTATTTCATTATATTTTTGGCAGAACGATTTGGCATTTGAAAAAAAGACATTTCTTCTTTGCTAGTCTATTTATTTGTGTGTTGTGAGTGTGTCTCCTTGTGTGTGTGCACATACGTCCAAGCGTGCGTCCATCCGTGCGTGTGTGTGCAGTGTGTGTGTGTGTGTGTGTGTTTGCTTAGGCTGAGAGACATTTAAGTGTACTTGAGACTGAGTCAAGTTGAGTGGAAGTGATTGGCTCTAGAGTCCCAGGACCCCTTCAGTAATCTGTTTCAATTTGATGTGTGTGAGTGAAAACACACACCAGCCGCACCATTCCCATCATACGCTCCACTACCACACTGCAGATTGTTTAGAAAGGCCCGCTAACTGTCGTTCTACTAAATGCCATGATAATTCAGCTTTGGCTGCATCGGGATAATAGGTACTGCTGTGATGATGTAGCTTGCGAAATGCCATTTTCATAAACGCTGTGATCATTTGGATTTTCCAAGTGATTTTAATCACTTTGGTTGTACTTTTTGCTTCTCTGTTACTGTGCATTGAATTCTGTTGGTCTGGAGAGGTTTTATTTGGTTTTCTCTCAAGTGCTGTATGTTTCATAGTAGGGTCAAAGTACTGTAGTTACTGTAGTTAAAAGGATATCTTCCTAAAATGGGATGTTTTTACAGTGAACAGGAACAATTTTAAAATAGAAATAGACAAAAAAGAACGTGTAGCCTACTTCCACATTTATTAGTTTTTGTAAACTTTTAAGATTTTTTTATTGAACCTGTCAYGTCAGTGTTGTTGGTGACATGCAATGTTAATTAAAGTCCACCAGCTGTTTGGAACTCCGACAATATGTTATTGTGCCGACTACGCCATGCATAGCAACAGACGACCAGATGTTCCAGGGAACTAACTTTAATGAGTCCACATTGTGTTCTTACAACATGGCCACCCATCTTCAAACACATAGCAGCTACAGAAGAAMGCATCAGTTAGCAGCACACTCTGGTGTAGTGTCTGTTGCGTCTGTCTAATGATTGGTGTTCCCTGAGGGAAAACTCCTTAAGGCCTTGGTTGTAATGACAGTTGCAATGACAGTTGTAACGACAGTTGTAACGACAGTTGTAACGACAGTTGTAATGACAGTTGTAACGACAGTAGTAATGACAGTTGCAATGACAGTTGCAATGACAGTTACAATGACAGTTACAATGACAGTTACAATGACAGTTGTAATGACAGTTGTAATGACAGTTGCAACGACAGTTACAATGACAGTTACAATGACAGTTGCAACGACAGTTACAATGAAAGTTACAATGACAGTTGTAATGACAGTTGCAATGACAGTTGCAATGACAGTTGCAATGACAGTTACAATGACAGTTGTAATGACAGTTGTAATGACAGTTATAATGACAGTTATAAGCTCAATAC
>NC_036845.1:4390372-4393711 GCF_002910315.2 Salvelinus sp. IW2-2015
AGTAATCTGTTTCAATTTGATGTGTGTGAGTGAAAACACACACCAGCCGCACCATTCCCATCATACGCTCCACTACCACACTGCAGATTGTTTAGCGAAGCCCGCTAACTGTCGTTCTACTAAGTGCCATGATAATTCAGCTTTGGCTGCGTCGGGTTAATAGGTACTGCTGTGATGATGTAGCTTGCTGTGATCATTTGGATTTTCTACGTGATTTTAATCGCTTTGGTTGTACTTTTTGCTTCTCTGTTACTGTCTATTGAATTCTATTGGTCTGGATAGGTTTAATAGGTTTAATCAAGTGCTGTATGTTTCATAGTAGGGTCAAAGTACTCTGATGGTTCTGTAGTTAAATGGATAGCTTGCTAATATGGGATGAAAATAGAAATAGACAAAAAAGTACTTTTAGCCTTACTTTCACAATTTGTAAGGCCACAAGTACAACTTTTAAGATTGTTTTATTGAACCTGTCACGTCAGTGTTGTTGTGACATGCAATGTTAATTAAAGTCCACCAGCTGTTTGGAACTCCGACAAGATGTTCTTGTGCCGTCTACGTCATGCAGAGCAACAGACGACCAGATGTTCCAGGGAACTAACTTTAATGAGTCCACATTGTGTTCTTACAACATGGCCGCCCATCTTCAAACTACAGAAGAAAGCATCAGTTAGCAGCACACTTCTGGTGTAGTGTCTGTTGCGTCTGTCTCACATCTAGTGAAGCACAGTGCAAAGAATGGGGTTTTAGTACAGGCATTACTGAGAGAGTTGTAGACATTTTCTGTAGGTGTAGGAGGGGAGTGTGGGCCATTGGTGTTCCCTGAGGGTAAACTCCTTAAGGCCTTGGTTGTAATGACAGTTGTAACGACAGTTGTAACGACAGTAGTAACGACAGTTGTAACGACAGTAGTAAAGACAGTTGTAATGACAGTTGTAACGACAGTTGTAACGACAGTAGTAACGACAGTTGTAACGACAGTTGTAACGACAGCTGTAACGACAGTTGTAACGACAGTTGTAACGACAGTNAATGACAGTTGTAATGACAGTTGTAATGACAGTTATAATGACAGTTATAAGCTCAATACATAGAGTAAAGTGGTCCACACTTTATGAGCAGAGAGGAGACGCATGGATGTGTGTATTTCCCACAAAGTGGAATTCTTTACTTCCATCCTTCCACATTCCTGAAYGACTATTAAAACCTTTGACCGGAAACACGTTTTAATCTTTTTTCAATTTGTTCAACACGTTTAATGGAACATAAATAAGGCTGGCGATGCAGAGAGGGCTACATTAACCTTGACCCGCAGATTGTTGGGGAGACGCGTGACTCACACAGCCATTACTCCACTCACTCCTCCCAGCCTCCCGCTTCCCATCATGCAACACTCACTGTGCCATAGATAGACCTCCAGGAGAATCACACAATAGGCTAAAGTGGCTTCTGAAAACAGGCGAGGAGAGGATGTAATTTTAGACAATTGAGAAAGGTATTTCAACATTAGAGCAAAGGGAAGGAGACAAGGACAGGAAACGAGACCATTAGACTATTGAGATACACGCTATATGTARTTCAACATTGGTGCAGACRAAGGAAAAGAGACAAGGTCAGGAAACAAGACTATTGAGATCCACCCACCCTGCTACATCTCTACCTCTGATGGATGATCTGCAATGGAAACTCACCCTATGAGCGGTTCTTCGAGGAAGTTTGGAGCGGAATACTTGAGGAGAGGGTTGCTGCTGGTGCGTCTTCACCTCACTTCACAGGATATTTATCACAGGGCTGTTCTGTTTTACGCTCAGGAGACTCCCAGACGGCCCCTAATAAACGCTTTGAGTGGATGAAATATTCATGCAGAGTTAAATATGGATCCTGGAGCAGGCAGTCACAAGGCATTAAACACAGTCAATACAGATCACCACTTCCCTCTCTCCATATTTCTCTCTCCGGATTGCTGTGGTCTCAGGCAGAGTGTTGGGGTGGTGAAGAGGGGTGAATCTGCCAGGTAGAAATAGCACGGGAGACAGCAGAGGAGATAGACAGGGGGTGAGAGTGGAGAGACAGAGGGGAGAAGAGAGAGGGAGAGGGGAGAGAGAGATCGCGAGGGGGGAGAGGAAGAGAGMTTGAGAGAGAAAGAGGAAGAGAGAGAGTGATGGAGAGTGAGCGGGGGAGAGAGAGGTGGAAAGTGTGTGAGAAAGAGGGAGAGGACGAGAAAGAGGTACTCTGACATGTTGTTTATGATGTGCGAATGCAGCAGTCGGAGATGTCAGGGTGGTTTTACCAATGTTAACTAACTAACTGCTCCTGTGGAAAGCAGTGGAAAGCTCTTGCAAAACTAAACACCCCAGCCAGATCGGACCACATTCAAACATCACACACATACACACACACACACACACACACACACACACAGACACAACACAACAACAACACACACAACACACAACACCACAACAACCACACCACACACACACACACACCACACACCACACCACCACTCACGTACCCCACGTTCACTTTTGTCTGAATTCCAAATTTGACAGAATTGTAGATGGGGATCATAACTCTTTAATTGATTAACCTCTAACGAGCCTCTACCCCGGGTCCGGGAGACCCCCCATCCCCCACACTGATTAGCATAGCTAGCATAGCTTCACAAGTAGATATAGACATCTAAATAATTATCTAAAGTCGGACACCAGATGAGATACAGATCTTGTGAATAAAGCACCATTTCAGATTTTTAAAATGTTTTACAGGGAAGACAAAATATGTAAATCTATTAGCTCACGTTAGCAAAATACACCACTATTCTAACTCCATCAGTTTTTTACTCCTTCAGGTGCTATCACCAATTCGGTCAACTAAGATATTGATATCCACTAACCAAGAAAAAACCTCTTCAGATGACAGTCTGATAACATATTCATGGTATAGGATAGTTTTTGTTAGAAAAAAGTGCATATTTCAGGTAGAAATCACAGTTTACAATTGCACCCACATCAAAATCGACTAGAATTACTAGATAGAGCAACGTGTATGACAATTTACTCATCATAAAACATTTCATAAAAATAGACAAAGCATAGCAATGGAAGACCAGTTCTTGTGATTTCAGACATATTTCAGATTTTCTAGCGTTTTTCAGCGGAAAACACAATAAATCGATAAGTTAGCATACCACATGTGCAAACGTTACCAGAGCATCGATTCCAGCCAAAGAGCGCTATAACGTAATCACCGCCAAATATATTATTTTTTCACTAACCTTCTCAGAATTCTTCCGATGACATCCTGTAACATCATTTTAAATATAACATTACAGTTTGTTCG
>NC_036845.1:4393736-4402585 GCF_002910315.2 Salvelinus sp. IW2-2015
ACAATTTGTAGGCCACAAGTACAACTTTTAAGATTGTTTTATTGAACCTTCACGTCAGTGTTGTTGTGACATGCAATGTTAATTAAAGTCCACCAGCTGTTTGGAACTCCGACAAGATGTTCTTGTGCCGCTACGCTCATGCAGAGCAAACAGACGACCAGATGTTCCAGGGAACTAACTTTAATGAGTCCACATTGTGTTCTTACAACATGGCCGCCCATCTTCAAACTACAGAAGAAAGCATCAGTTAGCAGCACACTTCTGGTGTAGTGTCTGTTGCGTCTGTCTCACATCTAGTGAAGCACAGTGCAAAGAATGGGGTTTTAGTACAGGCATTACTGAGAGAGTGTAGACATTTTCTGTAGGTGTAGGAGGGGAGTGTGGGCCATTGGTGTCCCTGAGGGTAAACTCCTTAAGGCCTTGGTTGTAATGCAGTGTAACGACAGTTGTAACGACAGTAGTAACGACAGTTGTAACGACAGTAGTAAAGACAGTTGAATGACAGTTGTAACGACAGTTGTAACGACAGTATAACGACAGTTGTAACGACAGTTGTAACGACAGCTGTAACGACAGTTGTAACGACAGTTGTAACGACAGTTGTAACGCAGTAGTAATGACAGTTGTAATGACAGTTGTAACGACAGTTGTAACGACAGTTGTAACGACAGTTGTAACGACAGTATGTAACGACAGTTGTAACGACAGCTGTAACGACAGTTGTAACGACAGTTGTAACGACAGTTGTAATGACAGTGGTAACGACAGTTGTAACGACAGTAGTAACGACAGTTGTAACGACAGTTGTAATGACAGTAGTAACGACAGTTGTAACGACAGTTGTAACGACAGTTGTAACGACAGTTGTAATGACAGTTGTAACGACAGTGTGTAACGACAGTTGTAATGACAGTAGTAACGACAGTTTAATGACAGTTGTAACAACAGTTATAATGACAGTTGTAATTACAGTTGTAATGACAGTAGTAATGAACAGTTGTAACGACAGTTGTAACGACAGTTGTAATGACAGTTACAATGACAGTTGTAACGACAGTTGTAATGACAGTTGTAATGACAGTTGTAACGACAGTTGTAACGACAGTTGTAATGACAGTAGTAATGAAAGTTGTAACGACAGTTGTAACGACAGTATAAAGTAATGTAACAGTTGTAACGACAGTCTGTAACGACAGTTGTAACGACAGTTGTAATGACAGTATTAAGGTTCAGTTTTGAACGACAGTTGTAACGACAGTTGGTTAACGACAGTTGTAACGGCAGTTGTAATGACAGTTGTATTGACAGTTGTAATGACAGTTGTAACGACAGTTGTAATGACAGTTATAATGACAGTTATAATGACAGTTATAAACTCAATACATAGAGTAAAGTGGTCCACAATTTATGAGCAGAGAGCGGACGCATGGATGTGTGTAATTCCCACAAAGTGGAATTCTTTCCTTCCATCCTTCCACATTCCTGAACGACTATTAAAACCTTTGACCGGAAACACGTTTTAATCTTTTTTCAATTTGTTCAACACGTTTAATGGAACATAAATAAGGCTGGCGATGCAGAGAGGGCTACATTAACCTTGACCCGCAGATTGTTGGGGAGGTGCGTGAATCACACAGCCATTACTCCACTCACTCCTCCCAGCCTCCCGCTTCCCATCATGCAACACTCACTGTGCCATAGATAGACCTCCAGGAGAATCACACAATAGGCTAAAGTGGCTTCTGAAAACAGGCGAGGAGAGGATGGAATTTTAGACAATTGAGAACGGTATTTCAACATTAGAGCAAAGGGAAGGAGACAAGGACAGGAAACGAGACCATTAGACTATTGAGATACATGCTATATGTAGTTCAACATTGGTGCAGACAAAGGAAAGGAGACAAGGTCAGGAAACTAGACTATTGAGATGCACCCTGCTACATCTCTACCTCTGATGGATGATCTGCAGTGGAAAATCACCGTATGAGGGGTTCTTTGAGGAAGTTTGGAGCGGAATACTTGAGGAGAGGGTTGCTGTTGCTGCGTCTTCGTCTCGCCTCACGGGATATTTATCACAGGGCTGTTCTGTTTTACGCTCAGGAGACTCCCAGACGGCCCCTAATAAACGCTTTGAGTGGATGAAATATTCATGCAGAGTTAAATATGGATCCTGGAGAAGGCAGTCACAAGGCATTAGACACAGTCAATACAGATCACCCTCTCCCTCCCTCTCTCCATATTTCTCTCTCCGGATTGCTGTGGTCTCAGGCAGAGTGTTGGGGTGGTGAAGAGGGGTGAATCAGCCAGGTAGAATAGCACGGGAGACAGCAGAAGAGTTAGACGGGGGAGAGGAGGGAGAGAGAATGAGAGGGGGGAGAGGAAGAGAGAGAGTGATGGAGAAAGAGATGGAGAGTGAGCAGGGGAAAGAGAGAGATGGAAAGTGTGTGAGAATGAGGTACTCTGACATGTTGTTGATGATGAGTGAATGCACCAGTCAGAGGTGTCAGGGTGGTTTTATCAATGTTAACTAACTAACCGCAAAACACTGAGTGCTGCTCCTGTAGTGGAAAGCTCTTGCAACACTAAGCACCCCAGACAGATTGGACCACATTCAAACATCACACACACACTCACATACCGCATGTTCACTTTTGCATGAATTCCAAAATTCAACAGAATTTTAGATTGGGATCGAAACAAACGATCATAACTCTTTAATTGATTTAAGATCAACCGCTTTCCACAAGCGCCTCCATCTGCTTAACGTTCACTGTGATCATCATGGGCCTTTGTGGCCGCCAACAAAGCAGCTATTTAAACGAACTGTGACGGTCAGGTAATGAACATTTTGAAACAAGCTGATGTGCAATGAAGTCTAACTAAGGGTTTCTGTTCAAATTGAGAAGGCCAGCTGGTCTTCTTCTTAGGCTGCGTCTGAAATAGCACCATATTCCTTTTGTAGTGCACTACTTTTGACCAGGGCATGCACTATAGGTGCACTAGGAATAGGTAGCCTATTTCAGTCATAGCCATAGTCTGTAGCGATAGCTACACTGCTTCCTCTCTCTGGCTCATTGTATGTGTATTCTGCAGTGTATGAATTAAGTTAATAGTGACCCATAGTGGGCGAGGTCCTCAGCCCTCCATTGTGTCTACTGTGTCCACTTTGTCACGGGCAATGACGCATCATCAGCGTGCCAGTGGGCGCCACCGTGGGGCATCATCATCAGTGTGCGACAGAGTGTTGTAGTGATTTAATGAAGGCTTGGGAACTGGCTGCTGCTCAACACTCAACAACAAGCTGTGAGCTGAGCTGSGCTGGTGTCCCATGGTGCTGTGCGCTCAAGTAGAAACAGGAAGTAAACAAATAATGCCATGGGCCAACCAGCTGGGGACTGCCTGTATGGCTGCAGGCTGCAGAGAATAACAACTACATGGTTGTGACTGTGACTGTTACTGTGGCAGGTCTATACAGTACTGAACCAGGGAAAAGATTATTGATTGCACTTGACTGGAAACACTTGTAAGAATTCTTCAGCCATAGTGGCTCTCTGTCCTATATCTCTATGTAGGAATTTAGATGTTAGCGCAATGATATGCTAGCTGTTCCCATATACTTTCAGTCATTGAGCCAGCGAGTATCCATTTAAAAGCATGTATCGGCAAAAATATATATATCTTGTAAATCCTAGTTTTTGCCGCGGTGGAAAACATGTAGCAGCGGTGCTAAATTAATATAGGGGAAGCATTGTAGATGAATCGATAATGAGCATGAATTCAATGTATCAGTGATGAATGATAAAAGTCAGGTGGAGTATTGATAGATGTCTTTTTGGTTTCCTTTTCAAAGGGGAATTCATACTGTTGGGATCCGCTTTCTTCTAGCATCAAGGTCTGTGGTACTGGTTCTGGTAAGATACAGTGTGGCGCCAGAAAAAACAGAGCTTTGAGAGAAACATAGATGGTGGAGGTAGAACAGGAGGGATACAGACAAATATTAAGAAATGAGGAAGTGGAATGAAATGTGCAATAGTGCAAAGAAGGGAGAGAAAGAAAGAGGGAGAGGAGGAGGAGGAGGGGAGAGGAGGAGGAGGAGGGAGGAGGAGGGAGGAGGAGGGGGAGGAGGGGGAGGGAGGAGGGAAGAGATGCGAGACAAGTTGACAGATGGATGGATTTCATTAAAATTGGAATGACATTAGACATCTATTCATAGAGCTTCCTTATCTACTACTAATTAAAACCAAGGGAGTCAAATGAATACAGAGTAAAACTTCAATTACCAGAGATACATATTTGTAGTTTATCTTTGGAAAATGGGAAGCCTGCACTGTTTGCAACAGAAACGGAATTAACATGACATATTTGGGGTGGCAGGTAGCCTAGTGGTTAGTGCGTTGGGCCAGTAACCGAAAGGTTTCTGGATAGTATCCCCGAGCTGACAAGGTAAAAATCTGTCGTTCTGCCCCTGAGCAAGGCAGTTAACCCACTGTTTCCCGGACGCCGATGATGTGGATGTCGATTAAGGCAGCCCCCCTGCACCTCTCTGATTCAGAGGGGTTGGGTTAAATGCGGAAGACACATTTCAGTTGAAGGCATTCAGTTGGATAACTGACTAGGTATCCCCCTTTCCCTATTCAAAATGGTATATGTATTGTACATTGCTTCATTTCCTCTCTCACACATACTTACTCCATTTTTTGTCTCTGTGTTTCCTCTGAAGGTCTTATTCGGTTACAGGAGCTCATAAAGGCTCCATCTCGCTACAACATCCGCTTGAAGATCCGCCAGTTGCCAGCGGACACCAAGGACGCAAAGCCTCTCCTCAAGGAGATGAAGAGAGGAAAGGAGTTCCACGTCATCTTCGACTGTGGACACGAAATGGCTGCCGGCATCCTAAAACAGGTGTGTGTGAGGAGGGGAAGTGATGTGTGTCTGTGTTTGTGTGAGTGAGAAGTCCCAATCCCCAGTCAATTCAGACAAGTTTTGTCAAACTGGGTGCAAAAGACGTTTTTTTGTACATTTCCTTGAAAGAAGGAATGTTCTCTAAGGTCATTTTAATCATGCAGGATATCAGCTACACCTGAAACGGAAAGAGAGGGTGTTTAATACGGACTCAATTAAAAACATTCATATTCCTCCTCCTGCTTCCAGAATGTATCAAATATTAAAGATAACATGACTCACCCTGGCACTCACTCTTTCTCCCTCACTCTCTCCCGCTTGCCTTTTTTAATCAGTGTGGTAGCTGGTGATTGGTTATGAAGGTCAAGGACACCTATCATTAGCTAGTGGCATGTGAGCTACTCCCTGGTAATGGGGGGTAATGAAGGACTTTTCCCTGATATCCTCATTACAAGACACACGCCTGACTCAGTGAGGGAAGGATTCTTGTCCTCATTTCACTCTGAGACGACAGTCATGGTACTCTTTAGAGACGCAGATCAATCTTCTACCGTACAAGAAACAACTGGAGGTGGTTTAACTGTCGTTCATAGTGCCATTGTGGRACKGTCTGCATGCTWAATATCCAGCTTCAAATTCTTCATGTTAACCTCTGTAGGCCTTCCTCTGGAGTTCATATGCAGGTGGCCAAATAMTTATGATATGCAGGTGCTAAAAGATCATTTTTCTTCTGATCCCTAAACGACGCGTTTCTAATTACTGCAGATTTCCCCAATCCCTCTGCGGTGTCCACGGATATAGTGCAGTGTATAATAGGATTGAAGATATCTGATTGGCTAAGAAACACAGACTTCCATCAGGTCCACCTAATGAAGAGGAACATTTGAATGTTGTCATCTGATTGGAAAAGGAAATACAATCATTTACATTCTGCACCCTTATTGTCTGTGTAACCTCATTGGCCAGGGGTAATGCTAGCTGCATTATTGGTGAGTAGATTAGAGCATGTTCAACCCACCAGGATACTTACCGTACCCACCTGACACCGGCAGCAATTRCTGGCCTGACCCTTTCCCATTTAATCACTCTCCATTTCCCTGCACAATCATCATCTGTGATTCCTAATGGTTTAGCGAAGCTGTCAGGGAACTGCAGCACGACTCACCAGTCGCAGCTGCCTAGGAGACCAAGCCACATTTATAGGGGAGAGAGATTTTGTGTGTGGTGTGTGTGTGGGTGTGTGTATTTGCACGTGTGCGCTGCGTGTATGTTACAAGAGTCATTGTGGGTTTCTGCGCATAAAATAGTAAACCTCCATCCCCTCCTCCTCTAAGCCTGGTGTAACTCTCTTCCTCCACCATCCCTCCATCCCTTGCATATCTCCCCTCGCCCTGCCATCACATGCCATCCATCTATCCATTTGCCTTTCAAACAGTGAGGGCTGTACATACGTGTACCTAATCGAATGGCAATTAAGGCAGACCTAAAAGGCCAGGATACACTCTTCAATCAGGGACAGAGAGGTTTGCGTGAGTGAGGGAGGATTGACTTGTTTTACTTTATTCTCGGCTCATGTGAATATAACAGTCGTGGGCCAAAAGTTTGAGAATGAGCATCAAATATTAATTTTTCACAAAGTCTGCCTGCCTAGTTTTGTATGATGGCAATTTGCATTGAAATGTTATGAGAGTGATCAGATGAAATTGCAATTAATTGTAAAGTCCCGCTTTGCACATCAATGACTGAATCCCCTCCAAAAACTTTTCCCCACTGGCATTTCAGCCTGCACCACGGAGAAGGACCAGCTGATATCGATGGTCAGTGATTGCTCTGTCCGTTAACACGGGTGTGAAAGTGTTTTGACGAAACAAGGTTGGAGAATCAACTCTGTCATGCGAATTGGAGTTTGAAAATAACAGCTGAAGCTTCAAAAGGAGGGTGGTGCACTGGAATCGAGTGTTTCTGTCATCTGTCATACCATCGGTTTACCTGCAAGGAAAACACGTGCCGTCAGTCATTGCCGTTGCCAAAAAGGGCTTCACAGGCAAGGATATGTGCTGCCAGTAAGATTGCATCCTAATCAACCCTTTATGGAATCATCAAGACTTTCACGGAGAGCAGTTCAATTGTTGTGAAGAAGGCTTCAGGCGGCCCAAGAAAATCCAGCAAGCGCCAAGAGTCTTCTCTACAAGTTGATTCACGACTGCGGAATCGGGGCACCACAGTACAACCAGGCCTTGCTCAGGAATGGCAGCAGGAAGGTGTGTGGGTGCATCTGCACGCAAGTGAGGACGATAGACTATTGGAGTATGAGCCTGGTGTCGAAGAAGGGCAGCAAAAAGAAGCCACTTCGTCTCGCAGAAAAAACATCAAGGGACAGAGGCTGAAAATTATTCTGCAAAAGCGTAACAGGGCATTGACTGCTGAAGGACTGGGTAAAGTCATTTTCTCTGATGATTCCGCTTTCGCGATTGTTTGGGGCATCCGGTGATAAAAAAGCTTGTCCCGGAGAAGACAATGTAAGCGCTCATGAGACCATTCATGGTGTGGGCGTTGCTATCAGCCAAGGGAGTGTGGTCTGCTCTCTCGGACAAATTTTGCCTAGTTGAGCTCTCTGCTATCTCTCTCTCTCTCTCTCTCTCTCTTCTCTCTCTCTCTCTCTCTCTCTTCTCTCTTCTCCTCCTCTCTCTCCTCTCTCTCTTCTCTCTCTCTCTCTCTTCTCTCTCTCTGTCTCTCTTGTCTCTCTGTCTCTCTCTACTCTCTCTTCTCTCGTCTCTCTCTCTCTTCTCCTCTCTCTCCCTGCTCCTCTCTCTCTACCTCCTCTCCTCTCTTCTCTCTCGTGTCTCTCTCCCTCTCCTCTCTCCCTCTCTCTCTCTCTCTCTCTCTCTCTCTCTCTCGTCTCTCTCTTCTCATTCTTCTCTCTTCTCTCTCTCTTTGTCTTTTCTCTCTTGTCTGCTCTCTTCCCTCGTCTCTCGTCTCCCTCGTGTGCGTCTCCCTGCTGCGTATCTGTCTTCTCTCTGGTCTCTCCTCTCCTCTCTATGTCTTTCTATCCTGTCTCTCCCCCTCCGCTCCCCTCTCATCATCTCCTCCTCTCTGCTCCCCTCTTCTATCTGTCTCTCTCTCTGTTCATCTCTCTTTCCCTCCCTTATCTGTCTCTCTCTCTCCCTCTCTTCTCTCTCTCTCCTACGCTCTCTGTCCTCTCTCTCTCTCCTCTCTCTTGTCCCTCGTCTTTTCTCTCCGTCTGCTCTTCTCCTTCACTCTTCTCTGTCTCTCTCTCCTTCTCTCTCTCTCTCTCTATCTGTCGTCTCTCTCTGGTCTCTCTCTTTCCTCACTCTATTCGTCTCTCTATCTTCCTCTCTCTTCCTCTCTCTCTTCTCTGTCTCTCTCATCTGTCTCTCTCCTGCTACTCTCTTCCACTCACTCTCTCTCTCTCCTCTGTACTCTCGCTCTCGTAGTCATCCTCCTGTTGCTCGCTCTCCCTCTTCAACTCTATCCTTCCCTCTCTCTCTCTCTGCCCTCTCTGCTCACTCGCTCCCTCGTCTTTCTTCTCTCGTATCCTATGGCCTCTTCTCCTCTTGTCCTCTCTCTTTCCCACTCATCTCTGTCTCTTTCTCTGTCTCTCTTTCTCCTCCAACTCTGTCTGAATGTAGATGATATCACTGCAGACAGACAGATACTGTGGTCATTACGCCTCTGGTTCTGATCAGTGGCAGCCAGGTTTTGCGTTGCTAAAATAATTGTACAGATTCCTCCTCACCTCTATATCGCTATAAAGTCACCTGTTGTAGGGGATAGTTTTCTTTGTAGGTGACATGCTCAACAAGGCCATTTGAAGAAGTATAGCCGCTGTTACGGCAAGGCTTTATATTAGTCAGTCTGACTACATGTGTGTGTGTTAGGGGCCTTTGGCTGAGTGCCACCCTTATTTAAAGCAACTATAAACCGTG
>NC_036845.1:4402610-4409944 GCF_002910315.2 Salvelinus sp. IW2-2015
TCTTTGTGTCTCTCTCGTCGCTCTTTCCTTCACTCTTCTCTTCTCTCTCTCTCTTCTCTCTCTCTCTCTCTCTCTTTCTCTCTCTCTCTTTCTCTCTTCCCTCACTCTTCTCTTGTCTCTCTCTCGTCCTCGTCTCTCTCGTCTCTCTCTATCTCTTCTCTCTCTCTCTCTCTCCTGTCTCTCTCTTCCCCCTCTTCTCTCTCTCTCTCCTCTCTCTTGTCTCTAATCACTCCTCCTGTTCTCGCTTCCCTCACTCTATCTTCGTCTTCTCTCTCTGATCCCTCTCGCTCACTCCTCCCTCTCTCTAATCTCCTCGACTCCTCGTCATCCGGTAGGCCTCTCTCCTCTTGTCTCTCTCTTTCCTCACTTCTATCTCTGTCTCTCTTCTCTGTTCTCGCTCCTGTCTCCTCTTTTCTCTTTCCTCCCTCCTAGCTCTGTGGCTACTACATTCTCTCTCACTGGTCGGTCTTTACCGTCTGCTTATCCCAGTCAACTTCACTCTCTCTCTTCTCCTTCACTCGTATCTGGCTTCAGTGTGCGTCTTGTACTTAACCTACCTTCATCGAGCCAAAACGGCTCGCATTTAGCACAGTACTTTGCTGAGGCCTAACAGTCGGCAACTATGTAATAAACCTTGTCCTACTCGTATAAAAAACTATTACTCGTGGCAGCCGTCTTCATAGTTGCGAGCAGGTTTTCAATCCTACGAATGACATTTTACAGAAAAAGAGAGGGACAAAGAGAGAGAGACAGAGAGAGAGGGACATAGAGAGAGAGAGAGAGAGAGAGAGAGAGAGAGAGATATTTATAAATATTTACATATTTATGCTTATTTATTTTAACTTGTGTGCTTTAACCATTTGTACATTGTTACAACACTGTATATATAATATAACATTTGTAATGTCTTTATTGTTTTGAAACTTCTGTATGTGTAATGTTTACTGTTAATTTGTATTGTTTATTTCACTTTTGTATAATATCTACCTCACTTGCTTTGGCAATGTTAACACATGTTTCCCATGCCAATAAAGCCCCTTGAATTGAATTGAATTGAATTGAATTGAGAGACAGAGGGACAGAGAGAGAGACAGAGATAGAGTGAGGGAAAGAGAGACAGAGATAGAGTGAGGGAAATAGAGAGACAGACAGAGAGAGAGAGACAGACAGAGAGACAAAGATAGAGTGAGGGAAAGAGTACTCTTTGTTGATAAACTGTTGCTTCTGTCACCAACCAAGGAGGGCCTACAGCAGCACCAAGATCTTCTGCACAGATTCTGCCAGACCTGGGCCCTGACAGTAAATCTCAGTAAGACCAAAATAATGGTGTTCCAAAAAAGAGAAGGACCACAAATACAAATTCCATCTAGACACCGTTGCCCAAGAGCACATAGAAAACTATACATAACTTGGCCTAAACATCAGCTGTGAACGATCTGAGAGACAAGGCAAGAAGGGCATTCTATGCCATCAAAAGGAACATCAAATTTGACATACCAATTAGGATCTGGCAAAAAAAATATTGAATCAGTTATAGAGCCCTTTGTGGTTGTAAGGTCTGGGGTCCACTCACCAGTCAAGAATTCACAAAATGGGACAAACACCCAATTGAGACTCTGCATGCAGAATTCTGCAAAAATATCCTCAGAGTACAATGTAGAACACCAAATAATGCATGCAGAGCAGAATTAGGCCGATACCCGCTAATGATCAAAATCCAGAAAAGAGACGTTAAACCTTCCATAACAAAGCCATCACCTACAGAGAGATGAACCTGGAGAAGAGTCTCCACAATCAGACCCCACAGAGCCCCACGACAGCAACACAATTAGACCCATCCAAATCATGAGAAAACTAAAAGATAATTACTTGACACATTGGAAAGAATTAACAAAAAACATAGCAAACTAGAATGCTTTTTGGCTCTAAACAGAGAGTACACAGTGGCAGAATACCTGACCACTGAGACTGACCTAAACGTAAGGAAAGCTTTGACTATGTACAGACTCAGTGAGCATAGCCTTGCTATTGAGAAAGGCCNGGATGCCCCAAACAATCGGAAAGGGAATTCATCAGAGAAAATGACTTTACCCCAGTCCTCAGCAGTCCAATCCCTGTGCCTTTTGCAGAATATCAGTCTGTCCCTGATGTTTTTCCTGGAGAGAAGTGGCTTCTTTGCTGCCCTTCTTGACACCAGGCCATACTCCAAAAGTCTTCGCCTCACTGTGCGTGCAGATGCACACACACCTTCCTGCTGCCATTCCTGAGCAAGCTGGTGTACTGGTGGTGCCCCGATCCCGCAGCTGAATCAACTTTAGGAGACGGTCCTGGCGCTTGCTGGATTTTCTTGGGCGCCCTGAAGCCTTCTTCACAACAATTGAACTGCTCTCCGTGAAGTTCTTGATGATCCRATAAATGGTTGATTTAGATGCAATCTTACTGGCAGCAATATCCTTGCCTGTGAAGCCCTTTTTGTGCAAGGCAATGATGACGGCACGTGTTTCCTTGCAGGTAACCATGGTTGACAGAGGAAGAACACTGATTCCATGCACCACCCTCCTTTTGAAGCTTCCAGTCTGTTATTCAAACTCAATCAGCATGACAGAGTGATCTCCAACCTTGTTCTCGTCAACACTCACACCCGTGTTAACGAGAGAATCACTGACATGATATCAGCTGGTCCTTTCGTGGCAGGGCTGAAATGCAGTGGAAWWKTTTKKGGGGGGATTCAGTTCATTTGCATGGCAAAGAGGGACTTTACAATTAATTGCAATTCATCTGATCACTCTTCATAACATTCATGCAAATTGCCATCATACAAACTGAGGCAGCAGACTTTGTGAAAATTAATATTTGTGTCATTCTCAAAACTTTTGGCCACGACTGTATATTCACATAGGCAGAGAATAAAGTACAGTCATCCTCCTCACTCACAGCATAACCTCTCTGTCCCTGATGAGAGTGTATCCTGGCCTTTAGGTCTGCTTAATTGCCATCATTAGTAAGTAATGTGAGCCCTCACTGTTGAAAGGCAAATGGATAGATGGATGGATGGATGGAGGGGAGGGAGATATGCAGGGATGGAGGGATGGATGGAGGAAGAGATGGTTACACCAGGCTTAGAGGAGAGTGGATGTGAGGTTTATATATTTTATACGCAGAAACACACATGACTCTGTAACATACACACGCAGGCACACGTGCACATACACACACCACACACACACACACACACACCACTACACACACTCCACTGTATACTGTAGATTCATACATTCAGCATTCACACACTATGTTCTCTCTCTCTTCTCCTCTCTCTCTCTCTCTCTCTCTCCCCCCTCTCTGTCTCGCTCTCTCTCCCCCCTCTCTCTCTCCCCCCTCCTTTCCCCCCCCCTCTCTCTCTCTCTGCCAGGCTCTTGCTATGGGGATGATGACAGAGTACTATCACTACATCTTCACCACACTGGTAAGTAAAGTACAGCCATATGTTCCACTTGCCTGCCGAGATGCTTTCCATCATTTTGCTTGTCTAACTTTTGTATCCATCTGGAAACTTCTGACACAGTGAAGGTGTGAGCTAAACAGAGGCAGTCTTCAATCTTCAAAGTCCTGAAGTGTGAAAATGTTCATGCATTCAAAAGTAAAGCAACAATCTCTTTTATGTCTTAGGTGTGGAGAAAGAAAAGTGATATCAGAATGACCTAGCGCATGTGCTGTGATGATTGAGGCGGGCAACAAGAACATTGAATGTGAAAGTGAATGACAGGCTCCATATTCTTCCCTGGAGGAGAACAGGGAATGTGGCAGGGAGGAGAGTGTCAACTTTCATCCTCTCTTGAACGAGAGAGAGACAAGAGAGAGATGGAGAGAGAGAAGGAGAGAGATTAGAGGGGGGGGGGGGGGGGGGGCAGATAGCTGTTCAGTTCTGACCACCCCATGGTTGTGTAACTGACATGGCCCTTGGCCTACTTCAGAGGGCTGCTCTATTTCTCTCTTTCTGCAAGGATTCAGCACACACACACACACACACCACACACACACACACACACACACACACACACACACACACACACACACACACACACACCCACACACACACACACACACACACACACACACACCCACACACACACCACACACACACACACACCCTCTACATTATCCCTGACTCCCTCTCTCCCATATTCACTCCCTGTCCCGTTGTCAGGTCAGAAACATTATTCAAGTCTTACTCCTGTTAAAGCCATATCTCATTCATCTAACAGTAGCTAGAGTTAAGTTCAAAACACTCCCCCAGCCAGAATATTAAAATCCTTTGAACTAAAACCTTCCGTTTTCTTCGCTGCCAGAGCTTTTCATCAAGAAAAAAATACATCCTTCCATTTAAATGTTTGAAATGAAAGATCTAAATGTCCACATTCTCTTTATAGAAGCCATTCAGTGTCACAATGAACGCAATTAAGTGTGGCGAAGCCATTTGCAGGATGTATGAAATGAGAAGAATGAACATGAGCGAAGATGAGGAGTTTGGGAGGGACTGAGGAGAGGGAACAGATAGGAGGACGTTCTAACATGTTCCAATGTTGAGTTTGGCAGAGAGGGGACGCAGTGCTGAGAGCTTAATTCTCCCACCAGAGTGAACAACCCATCCACATCGATGAACACATATGGCAGCCATTTTCTGCCAGATTTGACTTTATACTCCAGTGTTAGCTCCAGCAGAGGACAGCACTCAGACACCACACATTAACTCACATTGCTACCATGTCCTTGCATATTCACAATCAGCATTCCTATTTAATTGTTAGTCTATACTTAATCCTTTTTGCTCCTACTGGAAAAAATGGCTTTGTTTAGCTTTGTTTATATCACAGTTATAACCCCTCTTTAGCGTATTATATATAGGCCTTTGTATGTTATTTTCCTACTTGCCTGACTCTTAACTCTTCCCTGTCAGGACCTGTTTGCCCTGGACGTGGAGGCCTACCGTTACAGTGGGGTGAACATGACTGGCTTTAGGATYCTGAATACGGAGAACAGCCAAGTGGCCTCCATCATAGAGAAGTGGTCCATGGAACGCCTGCAGGCCCCGCCCAAACCTGACTCTGGCCTACTGGACGGCTTCATGACGGTGAGTCATCACTASAGCTACTGTATGRGGCCAATCGGAAATAGCRCCCKATTTRCTAACYYMTATTCCCTATARCYYTTAGTCCATTTCGGACGCAGCATCTACTATGATTGGGCTATATGTCTATAWCYCTTTGTTGCTCTRMTCTYCTGMAAAGTTCTGAATATKATCATTATGGAATAGGGACTTATGCTGGAAGTGTTACTGCTGTCTGGCAGAGAAATCCATTCCACCGGTAGATTTTTTCCTAGATATTTTAGATATCACATTAGACCTTTGATGGAGTAAGGCAGGAATGTTGTTAGGACATAGATTATGCTTTCTCTGTGTGTGATTGTTGCCAATGTATTAGCCGTTAGTGAAACAGCCATGCTGTGAGCATCGTCTTCCTGTGAGCATCCAGCCTGTCTCAGAGGACTGAAACACACAACCTCCTGGGTCCCTGGGCTCTGAGCCCTGTGTGATAACRTGKCTCCTRTTGMATGGATCCAACCCCTCTCTGATAACAGCACACAGCCAGTAATGACTGTTCTACAGCAGTCCTGCTACACCGCTACTCTCTCTTATCTGGGAGCACTGCCAAAATATGAACTCACCAGAGACAAGGAGAGAGGGAGGACAGGGAGGGCGAGAGAGTGAGAGTGAGAGAGATGGAGAGAAAGGGAGAGAGATGACTGGAATTAGGGTTCCAGATTCATTCCAGAACAACTGTTAAGGTGCTAAAAGTGACATATGGCTGGACTGACTGGTCATATTCCAGTTGGAGGGAAGCGGATGCTGGCTGGGTGTTGATAGCTGTGGATTGCCACTGAGGATAGAGAGCTTCCTTTAACGTTCAAGGAACCTTGCTGAAGAGTTAGTTCCATGGTTGTACTGTATCTTAGACCGGTTTGCCTCTTTGTAAGAGTCTTCTGTTGGATTAGTGGGTCAGTTGTTGGTGCTTCTCTCTGGAGGCCTCCAATAGACTGGGGGCAGTTGATGTATTTCTCTGACACATAGTCAATTGAAACCTAAGGAATCAACTGACTTGGTGCTTTGCCCTCCACACGCATGTACATAAATTAGCTCTCAGATCAATAGGTCTCCACTCCACTATTTGTAGTGGCAAGGACAACTGCAAAGCCCTCTAACAGCTGTTTGTGTTCCCATCTGTTCCTTATGTAGTCTATAAGGCTGGATGAGTATTACTTCATAAGACTGTTGTTTTTGGATCAGAGGCATCAGAAGATTTATTCCAGGGGAGGACAGTGCTGTGACCCCACTCATTAGGGAATTAATGGCATAGTTGGAAGGCGGGGATTGATTCATTAGACAAATGGCAATCAGTCAGCAGCTAATGCATATTGACATGGCGAAAGGTTCCGTAAACGTTTGATTAACGGCTTCATTTCTGAGCTGTATTTACAGTCTTGTATGCTTAAGTACTGAACCGCTGATGTAACTTATGGACTGGCGATCATGACAGATTACACCCAGAGCAATACAAAGACTCAGCTATTTTTATACAGCTCTTTTTTTGGGCCCACCGCTTTCAAAGAGTATTGTTTGAAACCCTATGGAAATGTTGTGTATTTCTTTGTGTGTATTTGTGTGTTTGTGTGTGGATGGATCATTTTTTTTCTACTAATGATGTTGGAAAGAATGGAGAGTAGATGGAAAACAGGCAAAATCATATCCAGAAAAAAGAGTTGAAGAGATAGACAAATCCTGGTTTAGGCACCAGGTTTTTAAAACAACTTTAAACACTTTAGATGTGACATTTCTGTGTGATTTAATCCCGGTTCCTCTCCTACTGTTTGATCTGCAGAACAGAGCGCTCTGAGAGATTAGAGAGAGGTGGTCCTCTCCCACCTAGCTTGGCTACAGCCTTGTTATTTCGGCTTAAATTGATCTCAGTGCCTGCCTTATTTGGCTGTGACTCACGAAAGATTCCTGTCGCCTGTAAAACCTCAGAAACAAACCCCAGGGCCAAAGAAGATAATGATTCAACCGGCAAATTTTCATTTTCACCCCAGGATGTTTTTGTCTCCTCTATTTTTCTGGATTTGTTTGTGTGCTGCAATGCTGAATAATAAATCAAATCAAATTACATTTTATTTGTCACATACACATGGTTAGCAGATGTTAATGCGAGTGTAGCGAAATGCTTGTGCTTCTAGTTCCGACAATGCAGTAATAACCAACAAGTAATCTAACCTAACAA
>NC_036845.1:4411410-4421440 GCF_002910315.2 Salvelinus sp. IW2-2015
CACTGCCTGTTCACCCCACTATCGATCAAAGGCGACGGTCAGTACAGGGTGCATCAAAGCAGGACCGAGAGACTGAAAAACAGCTGATCTATCTCAAGGCCATCAGACTGTTAAACAGCCACCACTAAACATTTAGTGGCCGCTGCCAACATTACTGACTCAACTCCAGCCCCTATAATAAGGAATGATGGAAATTATGTAAAATGTATCACTAGCCACTTTAAACAATGCCACTTAATATAATGATTTACATACCCACATTACTCATCTCATATGTATATGTATATACTGTACTCTATATTCCATCTACTGCATCTTGCATCTTTATGTAATACATGTATCACTAGCCACTTTACTATGCCACTTATGTATTACATACCTAACATTATTCATATCTCATATGTATATACTGTATCTATATACCATCTACTGCATCTTGCCTATGCCGTTCTGTACACTCACTCATTCATATATCTTTATGTACATATTCTTTATCCCTCTACACGTTGTGTCGTGTATACGTAGTATTGGAAACCACGGTTTCTGGTTTGGGAATGTTTTAATCGTTGCTGTGGGTACGACATCGTCAATGCACTTYCTAATGAACTCGCTCACCGAATCAGCATATTCGTCAATGTTGTTGTTGGACGCAATGCGGAACACATTCCAATCCACGTGATCGAAGCAGTCTTGAAGCGTGGAATCAGATTGGTCGGACCAGCGTTGAACAGACCTGAGCGCGGGAGCTTGCTGTTTTAGTTTCTGTTTGTAGGCTGGAAGCAACAAAATGGAGTCGTGGTCAGCTTTTCCGAAAGGAGGGCGGGGGAGGGCCTTATATGCGTCATGGAAGTTAGTATAACAATTATCCAAGGTTTTACCAGCCCTGGTAGCACAATCGATATGCTGATAGAATTTAAGGAGTTTTGTTTTCAGATTAGCCTTGTTAAAATCCCCAGCTACGATGAATGCAGCCTCAGGGTGTGTGGTTTCCAGAAAGCTTCATTCTGCACCTCATTTCTATATGCTACAATTCATCTTCCTTTGGAGAAGGAAGTCCTGCCCTGTCACGGCTTAACACGCATAATGAAAATGACCTAACAAGTCCTACGGGCTCATTAGCATAATTTCTCCTGCTTGCTAATTGCTTTAGCTTCTGTCTGTTTCACTCTGAGGCAGCTAGGCTACTCTCAAGGAGATTCCAAAAACTCCCAGGCATGACCATATATCCTACAATGTATTTCCCTGTCTTGAGTTGGAGAGGGGAGGCATTACCTTTTAACCAGCTCTCTCTTTGGGTCAGGGCAGATACCTAACCCCACGATTTGAATGTAGTTGGCCGCTGTTTCGTTTATGTCAGGAATTTGAGGATAAAATGGTGTTCATGTAATGGAAACCTAGCGACCACACCATCTGTAATCATACCAATACTTTTCCCATGAAGAACGATAGACATAGATCCAGGGCAAATTCAAATGGACACATCTGTGCTACTGGGTGGGATGCCATTTTGTGATTTGACAGCTAGGCTATCATTACATGTCCGGCTTTAGCGGAAATGGGAAAATACTTCTCAATAACAGCAGTCAAACACATGTGGAATCACATTACTCAATCATCACTCAAACAGCCATACACATACATCATATAGCAGACTGAAAGACTGGCAGAAACTCTTCCAGATGTGAAGAATGAAACAGACATAGAGAGAATATCGAGACAGAGAGAAAGAGACCGGTTGAATGGAGAAGGAGAAAGATTGAGAAAACGGAGGAGAGAGAGAGAGAGAGAGAGAGAGAGAGAGAGAATAGTGAGGAGAGATTGAGAGATTAATTATTCTTTGCTCTCTTAGCCGTCCCCTCGGCTCAGCGCCTTCTCCTGATCAACCTGTCCATCACGCCGTCACCATGGCGATCTCCCTGAGTGGCAGCAAGGGGCGGAGAACATGGCTGATGCCTGCCGGAGAGAGGGGAGCTGACTCTGGCCAGCTAGCAGGCTGCTGGACAAACCCTGAACAGACCTGACCAGCAGGGTCAACCCCCATTGTCTTCCGACAGATGGCGTCATTCTAACGTGACATGTGTTGCCATCCGCTCTATCTGCAAACGTAATATGTGTAAATATTTGTATGAACATAACAAGATTCAACAACTGAGGCATAAACTGAACAAGTTCCACAGACATGTGACTAACAGAAATTGAATAATGTGTCCATGAACAAAGGGGTCAAAATCAAAAGTAACAGTCAGTATCTGTCACCAGCTGCATTAAGTACTGCAGTGCATTGCCTCCTCATGGACTGCACCAGATTTGCAAATTCTTGCTGTGGCACCTGCAAGGCACCTGCAAGGTTCCGGACATTTATGGGGGGAATGGCCCTAGCCCTCACCCTCCGATCCAACAGGTCCCAGACATGCTCAATGGGATTGAGATCCGGGCTCTTCACTGGCCATGGCAGAACACTGACATCACTCACAGAATGAGCAGTATGGCTGGTACCATTGTCATGCTGGAGGGTCATGTCAGGATGAGCCTGCAGGAAGGGTACCACATGAGGGAGGAGGATGTCTTCCCTGTAACACACAGCGTTGAGATTGCCTGCAATGACAACAAGCTCAGTCCGGTGATGCTGTGACACACCGCCCCAGACCATGACAGACCCTCCACCTCCAAATCGATCCCGCACCAGAGTACAGGCCTCTGTGTAACGCTCATTCCTTCGACGATAAACGCAAATCTGACCATCACCCCTGGTGAGATAAAACTGCGACTCGTCAGTGAAGAGTACTTTTTGCCAGTCCTGTCTGGTCCAGCGACGGTGGGTTTGTGCCCGTAGGTGACGTTGTTGCCGTTGATGTCTGGTGAGGACCTTCCTTACAACAGTCCTACAAGTCCTCAGTCCAGCCTCTCTCAGCCTATTGCGGACAGTCTGATCACTGATGGAAGGATTGTGCGTTCCTGGTGTAACTCATGCAGTTGTTGTTGCCATTCTGTACCTGTCCCGCAGGTGTGATGTTCGGATGTACCGATCCTGTTCAGGTGTTGTTACACGTGGTCTGCCACTGCGAGGACGATCAGCTGTCCGACCTGTCTTCCGGTAGCGCTGTCTTAGGCGTCTCACAGTACGGACATTGCAATTTATTGCCCTGGCCACATCTGCAGTCCTCATGCCTCCTTGCAGCATGCCTAAGGCACATTCACGCAGATGAGCAGGGACCCTGGGCATCTTTCTTTTGGTGTTTTTCAGAGTCAGTTGAAAGGCCTCTTTAGTGTCCTAAGTTTTCATAACTGTGACCTTAATTGCCTACCGTCTGTAAGCTGTTAGTGTCTTAACGACCGTTCCACAGGTGCAGGTTCATTAATGTTTTGGTTCATTGAACAAGCATGGGAAACAGTGTTTAAACCCTTTCAATGAAGATCTGTGAAGTTATTTGGATTTTTACGAATGATCTTTGAAAGACAGGGTCCTGAAAAGGGAAGGAAATACATTTGCTGAGTTTATATGGGAGGGAGCGATATTTCTTTACCAGATATTGACATCTCTCTCAGTCTTGGTTTTGTGATGAACCCATTTGAACCCAATTTCTGCCCCCCACAGATAAGCTCCTCTATCTAAGCTGTGTGGCCGTCTGCCTCTCTCTGTATTTCAGGCCAGCTCACTCTTTTTGTGGCTAAGGGTCTTGGATTTGGGATTTGGCGCTGCAGTCTGTCCACATGCGGGGAGAGGAATTTGAAAGTGGAGTATGCGTGGGCATTATTCGGGCAGCTGGTTGGCATGTTGTGAGGCTGGCAGAGACAGGCAGTCTCCCAAGGCCAGAGGCTCTACTGCCACTGGAGATGCCCCAAAGCTAGACCATTCTCATCCTTTATCCCATTCAATACCTCTGCAAAGCACACACTGTGTGGGTGGTTTTAGGTCTTCCTATTGGATTACCATTTGACAAGATTTTACTATTATACCACAAACATTTATTGAAACATCTTGAATCTAATTGGTTATAAATCCTATTCTTTAGTCCAATCCGTGGAAGCAGACTTTAGCCCATTTAAAACTTAGAGCTATAAATACAGAGTATGTGTGTCCATTTTGTGTTCTGGATGAGCTGCTGTCGTTTGTTGTTGGCGGTGTAGTGGCTGTGTGTAGCATGCTGATGGTGTGTGTGTGTGTGTTGTGGTGTGGTGTGTGTGTGTGTGTGTGTGTGTGTGTTGGTGTGTGTGTGTGTGTGTGTGCAGGTGTGTGTATGTGTAGTGGGTGTGTGTTTGTTTGGAAGCGTAGCCGGTGTCACATGCAGTGTGCACAGACACAGGGCTGCATTAATAACTATGTGCCCCACGATATCGCCGCCAGGTTCCAGCATAGACAGGTGACCCTGGAGATGGCTTACTGCGGAAACGGAGTGATAACTAGACTTTGGAAAAAAAGGCTGGCATGTCGTTATCCCCCAATACCCCATCCCCCCACTCTGACATCCCCTTCTCCTCTCCTCTATCCCCCTTCTCCTTTCCACCATCACCCTCTCCTCCATCCACCCTCTCCTCTCTTCTCCTCTATCCCCTTTCCTGTTTCCCTCTCCTCTCTGTTCAGGGTCGGCAAGTAGCCTAGTGGTTAAGAGCGTTGGCCATTAACCGTTCTGCCCTTGAGCAAGGCAGTAAACCCCCGACACGCGGATTAAGGCAGCCCCCGCACTTCTCTGATTCAGAGGGGTTGGGTTAAATGTGGAAGACACACACAACTGACTAGGTCCTCTCCTCCAGGTACTGCTGCCAGCTCCATACATCATCCCACTGCTCCCCTGAGAGCTATGAGCCATGTTACTCTCTCCCACTATCAAACTTCTACTCTCAGTCTGAACATGTGAAATATCTCCATGTTAAGGATCTGACTCTATATCTAACTCTTATAATCCCCCCCCCCCTAAACACTGAGTGCTCAAAACATTAGGAGCACTTTCTTAATGTTGAGTTACACCCCCCTTTTGCCCTCAGAACAGCCTCAAATTCATCAGGGCATGGACTCTACAAGGTGTTGAAAGTGTTCCACAGGGATGCTGGCCCATGTTGACTCAATGCTTCCCCACAGTTGTGTCAAGTTGGCTGGATGTCCTTTGGGTGGTGGACCATTCTTGATACACATGGGAAACTGAGCAGCGTTGAAGTTCTTGACACACTCAAACCGGTGCATCTGGCACCTACTACCATACCCCGTTCAAAAGGCACTTAAATCTTTTGTCCTCACCATTCACCCTCTGAATGGCACACATACACAATCCAGTCTCAATTGTCTCAAGGATTAAAAATCCTTCTTTAACCTGTCTCCTCCCCTTCATCTACACTGATTGAATTTTGGTCAGTCTATGTCATGGAAAGAGCAGGTGTTCCTAATGTTTTGTACACTCAGTGTATGTAATGTCATTTGAACTCAGGACAGAATTCCACAAATTTGAATATCTGTTTGACTGTCGCATAACATCGGTATCCTTCATACTGATGGTGTGGGTTGTAAGGTCCCATGTGTATAACAACACAAACCCGCCAGTGTTTGGGTTTTGAGAAGGTCATCAGCATTTTGTCCTCATCCTCCATCTCACTTTCCTCATCCTCCTCTCCTTTCCTCATCCTCCCTCCCTCTCCTTTCCTTATCCTCCCTCTCCTTTCCTCATCCCTCCCTCTCCTTTCCTCATCCTCTCCTCTCCTTTCCCTCATCCTCCCCTCTCTTTTCCTCATCCGCTCGCTCCTTTCCTCATCCTCCCTCTCCTTTCCTCATCCTTCAACCTCCTTTCCTAATCCCCCTTCTATCATCATCCTCCCTCTCCTTCCTCTCCTCCCTCTCCTTTCCTTATCCTCCTTCTCCTTTCCTCATCCTCCCTCTCCTTTCCTTATCCTCCCTCTCCTTTCCTCATCCTCCCTCTCCTTTCCTTATCCTCCCTCTCCTTTCCTCATCCACCCGCTCCTCTTTTCATCCTCCCTGTCATTTTCTCATCATCCTTCTCCTTTTCAATATTTCTCTGTCTTTGAGTATTTCTGGGAGTGACGTTGCATCTGTAATGAGCTGACGGTCTCAGCCCGGCTCAACTCCAGTCAGCGTCACGAGCCATCATTAGATCAGTTACCCACAGTGCACTGCTCCCAGCCATGTGCTGCTCTGGCTACCCACCCTGATTAAACACAGCGACAGTGGCAGATCTCTATCCTGAAGTTCCTTCCTCCCTCCGCCTGCCAGAGTTACTGTAGATCCAACACTGACGAGTGCTCAGAGAGAGGCGGGTTATGGGAAAGAGAGAGAGAGAGAAGGAAAAGAAGAAAGAGAGAGGGAGAGGGAGAGAGAAAGAGGGACAGGGAAGAAGATATATATATATTTATATATATAGAAATAGTATAGAAAAGTTAAAAAATATATAAAACAAGGAATAAATACACAGTGAATAACAATAACTTGCCTATACACAGAGAAAGTAAGAGAGATAGCGAGAGAGAGAAAGAAAGTCAGAGGACGGATGAAAGAAACGCTGGAGAAAAAGCAGTGATTGACATTGCCATGTCTATAGAGTAAGTGAAGAGTTTATTTCCAAAATGATATATTCACCAATTGTTCACATTTGTGTTTTTTCATCAGAAATTATTACTTCTGGGTACAGTCATGTAGGTCAAATATTTATGTTCTCAGATATTTTATTCATTGTCACGCCCTGACCTTAGAGAGCCATTTTATGTTTCTAGTTGGTTTGGTCAGGGTGTGATTTGGGGTGGGCATTCTATGTTTTGTTTTCTATGTTTCTTTATTTCTATGTTTTGGCCGGGTATGGTTCTCAATCAGGGACAGCTGTCTATCGTTGTCTCTGATTGGGAATCATACTTAGGTAGCCCTGTTTCCCTCCTTTCAGTGTGGGTAGTTATCTTTGTTAGTGGCACTATAGCCCTCATCAGCTGCACAGTTGTTCATTTTGTTTCTTGTTTTGTTGGCGACATTTTAAAAGAAAATGTACGCTCACAACGCTGCACTTTGGTCCAGTTCTTTCGACGGCCGTGACATTCATAGATTATAGATGTGTATTAAAATGTGTTCTTTGGAATGTTTGTATCCTGTATATTGGACTGTGATAGGTGGATGTCTCACCTAGCTATCTTAAGATCAAAGTCGCTCTGGATAAGAGCATCTGCTAAATGACTTACACTACCGTTCAAAAGTTTGGGGTCACTTAGAAATGTCCTTGTTTTTGTAAGAAAAGCAATTTTTTTGTCCATTAAAATAACATCAAATTGATCAGAAATAGAGTGTAGACATTGTTCATGTTGTAAATGACAATTATTTTATGGAACATCTACATAGGCGGACAGAGGCCCATTATCAGCAACCATCACTTTTGTGTTCCAATGGCACGTTGTGTTAGCTAATCCAAGATTATCACTTTAAAAGGCTAATTGATCATTAGAAAACCCTTTTGCAATTATGTTAGCACAGCTGAAAACTGTTGTCCTGATTAAAGAATCAATAAAACTGGCCTTCTTTAGACTAGTTGAGTATCTGGAGAATCAGCATTTGTGGGTTCGATTACAGGCTCAAAATGGGCAGAAACAAAACTTTCTTCTGAAACTCGTCAGTATATTCTTGTTCTGAGAAATTAAGGCTATTCCATGCGATACATTTCCAAGAAACTGAAGATCTCGTACAACGCTGTGTACTACTCCCTTCACAGAACAGCACAAACTGGCTCTAACCAGAATAGAAAGAGGAGTGGGAGAACCCAGGGGCACAACTGAGCAAGAGGGCAAGTACATTAGAGTGTCTAGTTTGAGAAACAGACGCCTCACAAGTCCTCAACTGGCAGCTTCATTGAAGAGTACCCGCAAAACACCAGTCTTAACGTCAACAGTGAAGAGGCAACTCCGGGATACTGGCCTTCGAGGCAGAGTTCCTCTGTCCAGAGTCTGTGTTCTTTTGCCCATCTTAATCTTTTCGTTTTATTGGCCAATCTGAGATATGGCTTTGCAACTCTGCCTAGAAGGCAAGCATCCCGGAGTCGCCTCTTCACTGTTGACGTTGACACTGGTGTTTTGCGGGTACTATTTAATGAAGATATAGATCTCATGTTACAGTATTGATTCATTTTTTATTTTTTATATTGATGTTACAAATGTATCATTTGTACAGTTCTTTATAAAAATGTAGCTATTTGTTACATTTGACTGTGTAAAATCTACTGTAGCAGTACTACTTATTTCTCTGGGCGGATATATAGCGTTTCGCAAAAACACTTTATTTTTCTCTCTGAAATGAACCCATCAAGTGATAGGTTTCAAACAAATATATATTGGTCATTGAAAAACCCCATGCCACGATTAGATAGTGAAAAAACACACCAATCTCTTTCATAAGTTCTTTAATCAATAAAAGCTCATTTACCAACATTTCTGAAAATGAATATATAGTGTTTTGCAAAGAAACTCTTCAAGTATAGTTCAAGGCTACATCCAGCATCATAACAGGGCACAGCTTTATAACAGAGAGAGACAGTGGCAGGTAAAGGGATTCACCTTTCCTCCTCTGCAGAATGACCTCAATGTATTGATGCACTCAAAGCTCAGTACAGTCTTGAATCCTGTTCCATTTCCTTTGACATTCATCTAGACAGTATATATACTAACCTTTGTTGAAGGTCATTGTAAACAGCAAGACACGTGGTATGCCACGTGGTACGACGTTATTCAAATTTCAAAACATGTCATATTCCATGTTTGGTATTTTATACATTACACTGAAATTGCTGCTCGTATCATTTGACATATATTTTAGCCACATCCTGTATAACCGATGCTCATTATAAACATACATATTAAACTGTAGCTCCGCTTAGAGAGCCCTTGGAGCAGATTCCTCTTCTTGCTCATTATCTATCGTTGCTGGGGAAACCACCAGATTCAGTTGAGTGTTTAAGGCTATTATTTCTCCTGATGCTGTGTCTTTGTCACACCACGCTGGATTCTGCTAGTTAAGCACTCTGGTTCTGCACACACACACACCTGTCTCTTATACACATCTAGATGTGTATAAGAGACAGACACTAATCTCACTCACATAATCTGAACAGTTGTAACTCCCACAGGGTTTATGGTAAGAATGAGCTATACAGATAACACAGATTTTGATATCAAACTAATCTAGTTCTCACACAATAATACACGTTCAAGTGGTCACTCTCATCAGTACCCACAACGTTCTCTCAGAATTACCCATGATGCAGTGTTTTGTTGTTCAGGGATGTAATGTCGCTGTGAGCCACGGGTGAGTCAGGTATAAACCTGCAGCTGCTCAGACATGTACACACACACATGCACACAAACACACATGCATGTACAAAGAGAGCTCAAAAACAAGGCCTCTGGGCTACCTTCCTCCTCTTCAAAACAAAAAGACATCATGAAAGCCAAAGGGAATCTGATGGCATGGTCTCACTTTGACTCTTTTCTTACTTTGACTGAAAAGGCCTCTCATCAGACAGCTGCGCACAGGGCTTCTTTCGGTGTTATAGAGCAGAGACATTCTTCTTCTATTCAATCCCTTACTTCCAGGATTATAGGCAGGGCCTGGAGGACATTTTCTTAGTTGTTTGAATGAAATAAATTCAATACAAGGTCACAGTCATGTTAGAATACAGGATCGGGTGATGAGCCACCATGATAAACATCTCATGCAAAATTCAATAAGGAAAGATACTACCACAGTCCTAGCTTTGCGATGGATATTATCCAATTCACATTTATTCTGGCAATAATACCAAGAATGTGTAAAGAAGTGCCGCAATTTACTGTTAGGCTCACAATGACTGACTCACAAGAGCTGGAGGTTTAGAATAGACTGTCTATTCCAAATCCTSGTCCAAGTCCCCCTAACAACACATCTCGCGCACGCCAAGCTAACATCAGACTTATATTACACCTCCGTTATGTAAATTAAAGTTCACTTAGAAAATAACACTACCTTATGTACTGTGGGCAAACAGATGACCTGTCCAATCAAACAGTTGGTTACATTTTG
>NC_036845.1:4425980-4459017 GCF_002910315.2 Salvelinus sp. IW2-2015
GGTGTGCGGTAACAGGCTGTAATGGTGGACCAGAATTGAATGATTTGTTTTTCCTTTTTAATAAAACCCATAGACCCAGAAACAAATACCAACAGATACCAGGTAGCAGTTTTAATGTTTGCACAAGTCTTAGTAATAGTATCACAGTCAAGGAAGGGGAAACACACACATCCATCAGTGTGCTAGGGCGAGTGAGCTCGTGAGAGGATGGAAAAGGAGAGAGAAAGAAGAGAGAGAAAGAGTAAGAGAAAGAGAGATAGAAAGAGCAAGAGAAAGAGAGATAGAAAGAGCAAGAGAGCGTTGGAGGGGCAGACAGAGAGATGGCGGGAGTGAGAAGGAGAGAGAGAAAGAGGGATAGCCAGATGGAGAGTTGGTGGGAGACGGTGGAATGTGACACTGAGACTGTGTGGAGGATAATGAGACACAGTGGCAGCCTGGGCCTCGGTATGCTTTCGGACTTTTTGCCAAACAATGATGCCCTGCAAACCCAATTAAAGGGCAGATTTCCCCCAGGAAGAATGAAAATGTGAAATTATCCCTGCTTGTTAAACTTGTCACTTAATTTCAATCAAATTATTACTTATGATCCCAGGGACCCCTCAGCTAATTGTTCTTTTCTCTCTCTCTCACCTCTGTTTAGGTTTCAGTGACAGGAAGAGGCTGTTCTGTGTCTGCTGAATGGGTTTATCATAGATAGCAGAGCATTTWCTATTAGATGTGTGTCTGACTTCAGATGCATCATTTCTCTACTGTGGCTTATAGACAATATTCTAAACGGTGAACCTTTTTTACAGTGGCAGTGTCAGCAGTAGGGGCTATATTTAGATGGTTGTACTTTGTATTTCTCGATGGCGGATTATCGAGGTCCACATTTTTCYCTTTTCCATCCGTTTCTTTTTTCATGTGTCTTTTCTGTTGGTTATTGTGATGTCTGCCAAAGCTACATTTTGCTGTCAACAAACAGACAAAGGACTTTAATGTTCCATTGGATTATCACGGTCACATTGTGTTGATATACATAAACTGTTGTGGCCTTGTTTTACTTAGAGAGCAACGAGGAGTAAGTAAGTAAGCTATCCATAGACAGACAGAGGTCTCTAATTGTAGTTGACTACAGTGACATCTAGAGCTGCTATCCATAGACAGACAGAGGTTCTAAGTAGCTGACTACAGTGACTAGAGCTGCTATCCATAGACAGACAGAGGTTCTAAGTAGCTGACTACAGTGACATAGAGCTGCTATCCATAGACAGACAGAGGTTCTAAGTAGTTGACTACAGTGACATAGAGCTGCTATCCATAGACAGACCGAGGCTTCTAAAGTAGTGTGACTACAGTGACATAGAGCTGCTATCCATAGACAGACAGAGGTTCTAAGTAGTGACTACAGTGACATAGAGCTGCTATCCATAGACAGACAGAGGTTCTAATGTATGACTACAGTGACATAGAGCTGCTATCCATAGACAGACAGGAAGTTCTAAAGTACTGACTACAGTGACATAGAGCTACTATCCAAAACAGACAGAGGTTCTAATGTAGTTGACTACAGTGACATAGAGCTGCTATCCATCACAGACAGAGGTTCTAAGGTAGTTACTACAGTGACATAGACTACTATCCATAAAACAGACAGAGGTTCTAAGGAAGTTGAGTACAGTGATTAATGAGCTGCTATCCATAGACAGACAGAGGTTCTAAGGTAGTTGACTACAGTACATAGAGCTACTATTCATAGACAGACAGAGGTCTAAGTGGTTGACTACAGTGACATAGAGCTTGCTATCCATAGACAGACAGAGGTTCTAAGGAAGTTGAGTACAGTGACATAGAGCTGCTATCCATAGACAGACAGGGTTCTAAGGTAGTGACTACAGTGACATAAGCTACTATTCATAGACAGACATGGTTCTAAGGGTAGTTGAGTACAGTGACATAGAGCTGCTATCCATAAGCAGACAGAGGTTCTAATGTAGCTGACTACTGTGACATAGAGCTGCTATGCATACACAAGATAGAGATTCTAAGGTGGCTGACTACAGTGACATAGAGCTGCTATCCATAGACAGACAGAGATTCTAAGTTGGTTGACTACAGTGACATAGAGCTGCTATCCATAGACAGACAGAGTTCATAGGTAGTTGACTACAGTGACATAGAGCTATCTATTCATAGACAAACTAGGGTCTAAGGTAGTTGACAACAGTGACATAGAGCTGCTATCCATAAACAGACAGAGGTCTCTAATGTAGCTGACTACTGTGACATAGAGCTGCTATGCATAGACAGACAGAGATTCTAAGTGGTGACTACAGTGACATAGAGCTGCTATCCATAGACAGACAGAGATTCTAAGTGGTTGACTACAGTGACATAGAAGCTGCTATCCATAGACAGACAGAGGTTCTAAGGTAGTTGACTATAGTGACATAGAGCTGCTATCCATAGACAGACAGAGGGTCCTAAGGTGGTTGAGTACAGTGACATAGAGCTGCTATCCATAGACAGACAGAGGTTCTGAAGTTGACTACAGTGACAAGAGCTGCTATCCATAGAACAGACAGAGGCTCTAATGTGGTTGACTAACAGTTTGACATAGAGCTGCTATCCATCGACAGACAGAGGCTCTAATGTGGTTGACTACAGTGACATAGAGCTGCTATCCATAGACAGACAGAGGGTTTTAAGGCTTTATTGTTGTTGACTCCAGACCTGGAGAGTGACGTCAACTTACCAACATTACATCCAGGAATACGAATTTTCCGATCCTTTGTTCTTACCACCACCCAGGGCATTTGATCTGATTCCAGGGACCGACCTAAAACAACGGCGCCACAGAAGAGGTAAACGGAGCGGCCTTCTGGTCCATCTTCGGAGGCGAGCACACCACCCACCGCTTCCGAATATATTACTCGCTAATTTCCAGTCTCTAGATAACCTGTCTAGGACTGGGGTTCCTCGCCAACAGCCAATGAAATTGCAGGGCGCCAAATTCAATCAACAGAAATCTCATAATTCAATTTTCTCAAACATACAAGTATTAGACACCATTTTAAAAATAACATTCTCGTTAATCCAACCACAGTGTCCAATTTCAAAAAAGCTTTTCGGGCGAAAGCAGAACATATCATTATGTCAGGTCAGCAACTAGTCACAGAACGCATACAGCGATTTTCCAACCAAAGAGAGGAGTCACAAGAAGCTGAAATATTGATAAAATGAATCACTAACCTTCGATATTCTTCATCAGATGACACTCCCGGGACAACATGTTACACAATACATGTATGTTTTGTTCGATCAAGTTCATATTTATATCCAAAAACCTCTGTTTACATTTGGCTTTACCTCCAAAACATCCCGTGAATTTGCACAGAGCCACATCAAATCACAGAAATACTCATAATAAACATTGATAAAAGATACAAGTGTTATTCACAGATTTAAAGATATACCTCCTTAATGCAACCGCTGTGTCAGATTTTAAAAAACTTTACGGAAAAAGCAAACCATGCAATAATCTGAGTACGGCGCTCAGACAACAAATCAACCCAAAGAGATATCCGCCATGTTGGAGTCGACATAAGTCAGAAATAGCATTATAAATATTCACTACCTTTAAGATCTTCATCAGAATGCACTCCCAGGAATCCCAGTTACACAATAAATGTTTGATTTGTTCCATAAAGTCCATCCTTTATGTCCAAATTACTCTTTTTGGTTCGCTCATTCAGTACACAATCTAAACTCACGACGCGTGRGCAGGTCCAGGCAAAAGTTCAGATGAAGAGTTTTTTCAGGTTTTCGCCTGCCATTTGAGTTATGTTATACTCACAGACATCATTCAAACAGTTTTAGAAACTTCAGAGTGTTTTCTATCCAAATCTACTAATAATATGCATATATTAGCAACTTGGACTGAGTAGCAGGCAGTTTACTCTGAGCACGCTTCTCATCCAAACGTGAAAATGCTGCCCCCAATCGATAACAAGATAACAAGGTAGACGAAATTAGGGCAAGGGTTGCTTTCCAGAGAGACACCAGGGATTGTAACATACTCTGTTTCCCGGAAACATGGCTCCCTCGGGATATGTTGTCGGAGCCGGTACAGCCACCAGGATTCTGGCGGGGGTGTATGCTTCATGATTAACAACTCATGGTGTAATCATAATAATATACAGGAACTCAAGTCCTTTTGTTCACCTGACCTAGAATTCCTCACAATCAAATGCTGACTGTATTATCTCCCAAGATAATTCTCGCCGGTTATTATCACAGCCGTGTATATCCCCCCTCAAGCTACATTTATGGCAGCTTGGGATTTTAACAAAGCAAATTTGAGAACAAGGCTACCTAAATTCTATAAGCATATTGATTGTAGCACTCGTACGGGCAATACACTGGATCACTGCTACTCTATCTTCCGCGATGCATACAAGGCCCGCCCTCCTTTCGGCTAATCTGACCACGACTCCATTTTGCTCATCCCCTCCTATAGGCAGAAACTCAAACAGGATGTACCTGTGACAAGAACTATTCAACGCTGGTCTGACCAGTCGGAATCCACGCTTCAAATTTGTTTTGATCACGCAGACTGGGACATTTTCCGGGGAGCCTCAGAGAATAATATTGATTTATATGCTGATTCGATGAGTGAGTTTATAAGAAAGTGCATTGGAGATGTACCCACTGTGACTATTAAAACCAACCCTAACCAGAAACCGTGGATAGGTGGCAGCATTTGCTCAAAACTGAAAGCGCCTACCCCCACATTTAACCATGGAAAGATGACTGGGAATATGGCCGAATACAAACAGTGTAGTTATTCCCTCTGCAAGGCAATCAAACAAGCGAAATGCCGGTATAGGGACAAAGTGGAGTCGCAATTCAATGGCTCAGACACGAGACGTATGGGACAGGGTCTACAGGCAATCACGGACTACTAAAAGAAAACCAGCCACGACACGTCTTGCTTCCAGACAAACTAAACACTTTATTTTCCCACTTTGAGGATAATACAGTGCCCCCGACACGGCCCGCTACCAAGGACTGCGGGCTCTCCCTGTCCTCCGTGGCCGACATGAGTAAGACATTTAAACGTGTTAACCCTCGCAAGGCTGCTGGCCCAGAAGGCATCCCTAGCTGCGTCTTCAGAGCATGCGCAGACCAGCTGGCTGGTGTGTTTACGGACATGTTCTCCCTATCCCAGTCTGCTGTCCCCACATGCTTCAAGATAGCCACCATTGTTCCTGTACCCAAAAAGGAAAAGGTAACTGAACTAAATGACTTCTGTCATCATGAAGTGCTTTGAGAGACTAGTCAAGGATCATATCACCTCCACCTTACCTGCCACCTTAGACCCACTTAATTTTGCATACCGCCTCAATAAGTCCACAGACGATGCAATTGCCATCACACTGCACACTGCCCTTTCCCATCTGGACAAGAGGAATACCTATGTAAGAATGCTGTTCATTGACTGCAGCTCAGCATTCAACACCGTAGCACCCTCCAAGCTCATCATTAAGCTTGAGGCTCTGGGTTTCAACCCCGCCCTGTGCATTTGGGTCCTGGACTTCCTTACGGGCCGCCCTCAGGTGGTGAAGGTAGGAAACAACATCTCCACTTCGCTGATCCTCAACACTGGGGGCCCACAAGGGTGCGTGCTCAGCCCCCTCCTGTACTCCCTGTTCACCCATGACTGCGTGGCAATGCACGCCTCCAACTCAATCATCAAGTTTGCAGACGACACAACAGTAGTAGGCTTGATCACCAACAACGACGAGACAGTTTATAGAGAGGAGGTGAGGACACTCGGAGTGTGGTGTCAGGAAAACAACCTCTCACTCAACGTCAACAAAACAAAGGAGATGATTGTGGACTTCAGAAAACAGCAGAGGGAGCAATCCCTATTCACATCGACGGGACAGCAGTGGAGAACGTGGAAAGTTCCTTGGCGTACACATCACGGACAAACTGAAATGGTCCACCCACAGTGTGGTGAAGAAGGCGCACAGGAGGCTGAAGAAATTTGGCTTGCCACCTAAAACCATCACAAACTTTTCCAGATGCACAATTGAGAGCATTTTGTCGGGCTGTATCACCGCCTGGTACGGCAACTGCACTGCCCACAAACGCAGGGCTCTCCAGAGGGTGGTGCGGTCTGCACAACGCATCACCGGGGTTAAACTATCTGCCCTCCAGAACACCTACAGCACCCATTGTCACAGGAAGGCCAAAAATAAGGACAACAACCACCCGAGCCACTGCCTTTTCACCCCTCAACCATCCAGAAGGCAAGGTCAGTACAGGTGCATCAAAGCTGAGACAGAGAGACTGAAAAATAGCTTCTATCTCAAGACCATCAGACTGTTAAACAGCCGTCACTAACACAGAGAGGCTGCTGCCTACATACAGACTTGAAATCATTGGCCACTTTAATAAATCGATCACTAGTCACTTTAGTAATGTTTACATATCTTGCATTACTCATCTCATATGTACAGTATATACTGTATTTTATACCAGCTATTGCATCTTGCCTATGCCGCTCGGTCATTGCTCATCCATATATTTATATGTATATATTCTTATTCCATCCCTTACTTAGATGTGTGTGTATTAGGTCTTTGTTGTGGAATTGTGAGATTACTTGATAGATATTACTGCACTGTCGGAACTAGAAGCACAAGCATTTCACTATACTCGCAATAATATCTGCTAACCATGTGTATGTGACTAATACAATGTGATTTGATTTGATTGTATCACTAATGAAAGGCTTCTGTGATTACATATGGAGGAAGAAGAGCAGATCAGTTACTGTGAATGAGCGCTGCTTTGCTATTGAGAGAAAGGCCTTCCTGAAAGTCACACAGAGCTAAGATCCAGCTGTAAATCAACCCTATAACTATTGCAGAGGGTAAAGGGTCTCATCTTGAATTGACTTCCTCCATGACAGAGTTCGGAGAGATGAGTTCATACATATTGTATACACTCGATGCACACACACACGCACACACACACACACACACACACACTGCCCATGGAATACGAGAATGCAAGGCTTATTGTGTACATTATTTAAAGTTATTGTAGAAACACAATCATTATTTAAACTTACTATAGTAACACAAAAAATGCAAGCCTACAGATCAATTCAAATCAAATCAAATGACATTTTATTTATCACCTGCTTCATAAACAACAGGTGTGGAGTAAAAGTGAAATACAATGCAAAAATGTAAAACAAAATTGAAATAGTGACGTGCGGAATAAATACACAGTGAATAACGAATAACAAAAACGCGTAAAAATAGCATGGCTATATACAGGGAGTACCAGTACTGAGTCGATGTGCAGGGGTACGAGGTAATTGAGGTACAGTAGCTATGTACATATAGTGGGGGTAAAGAGACTAGGCAACAGGATTGTGAAAGTGTGTGTGTGTGTGTGTGTGTGAGTGTTTGTGTGGGGTCAGTATGAATGTGTGCAGTTGAAGTTGGAAGTTTACATACACCTTAGCCAAATACATTTAAACTCAGTTTTTCACAATTCCTGACATTTAATCCTAATAAAAATTCCCTGTCTTAGGTCAGTCAGGATCACCACTACATTTTAAGAATGTGAAATATCAGAATAATATTAGAGAGAATGATTTATTTCAGCTTTTATTTCTTTCATCACATTCCCAGTGGGTCAGAAGTTTACATACACTCAATTAGTATTTGGTAGCATTGCCTTTAAATTGTTTAACTTGGGTCAAATGTTTCGGGTAGCCTTCCACAAGCTTCCCACAATAAGTTAGTTGAATTTTGGCCCATTCCTCCTGACAGAGCTGGTGTAACTGAGTCAGGTATGTAGGCCTCCTTGCTCGCACATGCTTTTTCAGTTCTGCCCACAAATGCTCTATAGGATCGTGGTCAGGGCTTTGTGATGGCCACTCCAATATCTTAACTTTTTTGTCCTTAAGCCATTTTGCCACAACTTTGGAAGTAAGCTTGGGGTCATTGTCCATTTGGTAGACCCATTTGCAACCAAGCTTTAACTTCCTGACTGATGTCTTGAGATGTTGCTTCAATATATCCACATAATTCCCCTCCTCATGATGCCATCTATTTTGTSAAGTGCACCAGTCCCTCCTGCAGCAAAGCAACCCCACAACATGATGCTAACACCCCCGTGCTTCACGGTTTAGATGGTGTTCTTCAGCTTGCAAACCTCCCCCTTTCTCCTCCAAACATAACGATGGTCATTATGGCCAAACAGTTCTATTTTTTTTCCATCAGACCAGAGGACATTTCTCCAAAAAAGTACGATCTTTGTATATGTGTAGTTGCAAACCGTAGTCTGGCTTTTTTATGGCGGTTTTGGAGCAGTGGCTTCTTCCTTGCTGAGCAGCCTTTCAGGTTCTGTCAATATAGGACTYGTTTTACTGTGGATATAGTGTCACGTTCCTGACCTATTTTATGTTATTTTTGTATATGTTTAGTTGGTCAGGGCGTGAGTTGGGGTGGGCATTGTATGTTTTGTGTTTTCTATGTTTAGGGCACTTGAAATTAGCCTTATATGGTTCTCAATCAGAGACAGGTGTTTGACGTTTTCCTCTGATTGAGAACCATATATAGGTTGGCTGTTCACACTGTTTGTTTGTGGGTGATTGTCTTCCGTGTCTGTGTCTGCGSACCACACGGGACTGTTTTGGTTGTTCGGTTCGTTTATTGTAGTCTGTTCCTGTTCGTGAGTTCTGCGTGTTTTATGTAAGTTCCATGATCAGGTCTGTCTACGTTGTTTGTTTGTTATTTTGTATAAGTCAAGTATAGTTCGTGTCAGTCTTCGTCTTTTCAATAAATCATTATGTCAACATACCTCGCTGCGTATTGGTCCACCGATCCTTCTCTCCTCTCCTCGTCCGAGGAAGAGGAAGACGACAGCCGTTACATATAGATACTTTTGTACCTGTTTCCTCCAGCATCTTCACAAGGTCCTTTACTTTTGCCCTGGGATTGATTTGCACTTTTCACACCAAAGTACGTTCATCTTCAGGAGACAGAACGCGTGTCCTTCCTGAGCGGTATGATGGTTGTGTGGTCCCATGGTGTTTATACTTGCGTACTATTGTTTGTACAGATGAACGTGGTACCTTCGGGAGTTTGGAAATTGCTCCCAAGGATGAACCAGACTTGTGGAGGTCTACAATTTTCTTTCTGAGGTCTTGGCTGATTTCTTTTGATTTTCCCGTGTTCCCAAAGTACTGAGTTTCAAGGTAGGCCTTGAAATACATCTACAGGTTCACCTCCAATTGACTCAAATTATGTCAATTAGCCTAGCAGAAGCTTCTAAAGCCATGACATAATTTTCTGACATTTCCAAGCTGTTTAAAGGCACAGTGAACTTAGTGTATGTAAACTTCTGACCCACTGGAATTGTGATACAGTGAATTATAAGTAAAATAATCTGTCTGTAAACAATTGTTGGAAAACTTACTTGTGTCATGCACAAAGTAGATGTCCTAACCGAGTTGCCAAAACTATAGTTTGTTAACAAGAAATTTGTGGAGTGTTTGAAAAACAAGTTTTAATGACTCCAACCTAAGTGTATGTAAACTTCCGACTTCAACTGTATGTGTGTGGGCATTTGTAATGTGTGTGTGTGTGTGTGTTCGTTGGGGTGTCAGTGTAAGTATGTGTGAGTGTGTGGATAGAGTCCAGTGTGTGTGTGTGTGTGGGTGTGTGTTGGGGTGTNATAGAGTCCAGTGTGTGTGTGTGTGTGTGGGTGTGTGTTGGGGTGTCAGTGAGTGTGTGGATAGAGTCCAGTGTGTGTGTGTGTTGGGGTGTCAGTGAGTGTGTGGATAGAGTCCAGTGTGTGCCCATACTGTCAGTCTATCTGACACAGATCACTAAGAAACATGCCCCCGATTCCTGCAGACAGATATTTCTAGCATGAATACTTCCAAAGAGGTTCCCTCGGCAGTCTTCAATCTTCCCACCCTGAGGAAATCTGGCTTTTCTATTTTCACAATTGAAACTTGCATCATTGTCTCCATTTAATCAGGGCCTTGTTTCAGACCATCAACAAAAAAAGCCTGAGGAAGGAAGGAAGGAAAGAAGGGAAGGCAGAGAGAGAGAGGGAGAAACACACAGTGGTGTATTATAGAGAAATGGATTAAAAATAATATCATATCACACTCTGTTGAAAAGAGGCCTAATCTGGTGGAGGAGAATGGAAGGAAGACTCCATTGAATAGAAGAATAATTAAGGGAAATCTATTACGGCTTTGCTAATGAATTTAAATAGGAAGAGATCCATCTCTCCAAGGTAACTATGGGCTCCATGAGAAGATARTAGAGCTGAAGAAATCATCACTTCACTGTTAATGTCTAAAGCTGTACAGTGCATGGCTGTAACACTGTAGTAATGAGGCTGCAGGCTGTAGTGCTGTGTTGTGGAGCTAATGGTATAGATAGTATGGTGCATAATATGATGTATTTCTCCATTGAAAGACTGTTGCTACTGGCTGTAGTGCTGTGCAGTAGTATGGTGTACTGGTGCATATGATGCTGCCATTCTCTACTCAAAGACAGTTTTGTTTATCAAATCAAATCAAACTGTATTGATCACATGCGCCGAATACAACAGGTGTAGTAGACCTTACCGTGAAATGCTTACTTACAAGCCCTTAACCAACAATGTAGTTCAAGAAGAGGTATTTACCAAATAAAAAAAGTATAAAAAGTAACACAATAAAATAACAATAACAAGGCTATATACAGGGGGTACCGGTACTGAGTCAATGTGCGGGGTTACAAGTTTGTTGAGGTAATTTGTACATGTAGGTAGGGGTGAAGTGACTATACATAGATAATAAACAGCGAGTAGCAGCAGTGTACAAAACAAATGGAGGGGGGGGGGTGTCAATGTAAATAGTCCGGTGGGTATTTGATTAATTGTTCAGAAGTCTTATGGCTTGGGGGTAGAAGCTGTTAAGGAGCCTTTTGGTTCTAGACTTGGCGCTCCGGTACCGCTTTCCGTGCGGTAGCAAAGAAACAGTCTAATGACTTGGGTGACTGGAGTCTCTGACAATTTTATGGGCTTTCCTCTGACACCACCTATTATATAGGTCCTGGATGGCAGGAAGCTTGCCCCAGTGATGTTCCGGGCCGTACGCACTACCCTCTGTAGCGCCTTACGGTCAGTGCCGAGCAGCTGCCATACCAGGTGGTGATGCAACCGGTCAGGATGCTCTCGATGGTGCAGCTGTATAACTTTTTGAGGATCTGGGACCCATGCCAGATCTTTTCAGTCTCCTGAGGGGAAAAGGTTTTGTCGTGCCCTCTTCATGACTGTCTTGGTATGTTTGGACCTTGATAGTTTGTTGTGATGTGGACACCAAGGAACTTGAAACTCTTGACCCGCTCCACTACAGCCCCGTCAATGTTAATGGGGGCCTGTTCGGCCCGCTTTTTCCTGTAGTCCACGATCAGCTCCTTTGTCTTGTTCACATTGAAGGAGAGTTGTTGTCCTGGCACCACACTGACAGTTCTCTGACTTCTCCATATAGGCTGTCTCATCGTTGTCGGTGAACAGGCCTACCACTGTTGTGTCGTCAGCAAACTTAATGATGGTGTTGGAGTCGTGTTTGGCCACACAGACGTGGGTGAACAGGGAGTACAGGACATCTACATAGCTATTGTGTTTTTTGATGGTTATGTTTGCTATAGTTCCTTGAGATCTTTGGTAAACTGTTGATACTAGTCTTTGCTATATTCAGAATCCCTGGATATACATACATCATGTAAATATTTGCCCAAATCTTTTTCATGATTTAAATAATGGCATTTTGTTTGTTGTGACATTTTCTTGGTAATTCAACACTCTGTGAGATGGCCATCATCTGAGACTTTGATGTGAGAACAACATGTGGATATGTATATATTAGTAGGAAAACAGTGCATGTTTTTGTGTGTAGGGTGAGAATCCTGACATTTGGTCGGTGTGTGTGTGAGAGGAAGCTTGTTGAACATGTAGCAGGGTTCATTGAGGTACATGAGCGTGTTCAAGAGATGCCTAACCAGGATCAACAGACAGCCATGATGGTGGGTGGAGTGAGAGAGGCCCTGTTTCTCATCACCCAGTCATCTCTACACATTAGGGTCGCTAACTTGGAGATTTGTGAGTTGTGTGTGCACACACACACATGCACACCGTTGTTGGCAATCACCAGCCAGTCATCTTCAAGACTAATTTCCTGGCATAATATGTTTCAGATGGTAATGGGGTGGAGAGAAAGAGAGGGAGAGGAGAGGGAGAGGGAGAGGGAGAGGGAGGGGGGGCTTACAATTTCCATTGTAATATTGTCATTAGATAACACACACTCTTCTTTCTGCTATAACCACTTACCAGTTGTTTAAACACTGTTTAATGTTACTATACTATTTGATAGTGTTGAACAGCCACAAAACAGTAGTCAGGTTGTCAATAAAATAACATCTAACATACATCAAGGGTTTATAGTTCATACTGAGAGAGAAACCTTCCATGGTGCCATGGAGACATTTAAATTACCTGTAGTTTGGCCCCTCCCCTGTGTCTCCTCCTGAGGACCTCCACAGTCCCATAGTGCACTGCAGCTGGCCATGCGACAACAGCCAGGGTTGATTGAAAGCTGTAGTAGTCATTGAGTAAGTCCCTCGTGTTCTCTCTGTCACCTTCACTCCCCTAGGCTGCCACATACCCGTAACAAACTCCTTACTCAACATGCCAGCCCACAATAACACCCAGAGACAGGCCAATTTTATGATTCATTTAGCTCAATAAAGAGTTTTATTAAAGTTTACTTACTTATCAACAAGAGGCTGGCTGTGTGTGTGTATTGGGCCTGGGCCTGGGCCTGTGAGCTGTGGAGAATTGGAGTGATGGAGAGACTAGAAGTGTAGAGAAGAGGAGAGGAGGAGGGATGGATGGATTAGAGGGGGCTCACTCTGCTCCTACTGAGTATGTTACCTGGATGAGCAGGGTGTAGTCAGGATATCTAAAACACAGACACACCGATCTCATATCAACACCAGGACACTAGGATATGCATCGTCACGATTGCCTACACAATTGCCTAACAACAATTACACACAATCCTCTAGTTCTCCGCAGTAAGGCCTATGACAACATGGCAGTACAACACAGCAGAACAGAGGGCTTGGTGTTTTGTTTTGCCCACTAATAGATATCCTGTCTATGGGGAGGTAAGCGGGGGTTGGGAGAGAGAGAGAGAGAATGAGAGACAGAGAAGAGAGACAGAGAGAGAGAGAGAGGAGCAGAGAGAGACAGAGACGGGAGACAGAGGGTGGAGGGAAGGGGGATGTCATGGTGATTAGTTGTGAGTGAGAGAGGAGAGAGGGAGAGAGGGTGAGGAGACACAGACCCGGGCCAGCTCTGCTGGTCAGAGACAGATTTTAATCAGAGAGGCTGGAGAGCCAGAGGCCCCCAGGGCCCTACGCATCACATAGCATTACAGCGCAGACAAAACAACACCAGCACCCAGACGGACTACCCTAGCCTCCAAATAAAAGATATAACCGCTGCCCACAACGATCCAACATCATCATCATCCAGCCCACTGCTGCCTTAATCTGGCTTCAATCCTTCCAACACTAATTAACTTAATTGAGGGGATAAATGACACATCTAGTTTACTTCATTGAGGGGATAAATACACAGTCTAGTTCATTCATTGAGGGGATAATACACATCCTGAGTTTAACTTCATTGAGGGGATAAAAACTGACATCATCTAGTTTAACTTCATTGAGGGGAATAAATGACACATCCTAGTTTAACTTCATTGAGGGGGATAAATGACACATCTATGTTTAACTTCATTGAGGGGAATAAATTGACACATCTAGTTACAAGCCGGCTCATAGCCTGTGACAAAAATGAGGGGAACACGAACAACAGGTATAGGCCAATTTAAAAGTGTTCTTTATTATAAACAAACTATTAACTTAAACTAAGAAAAAGGAATGAGGTGTGGAAGTATCATGATGTAAGGTGATATGTAAAGTGCATGGATGCCGTGAATATGGGTGTGTGGAACATGACTGAGTGAAAACTATGCAAAAACTACAAAGGAACAAACAAAATCATGAGCATACCTGGAGGAGCAGAGAGAGAGAGAGAAGTGATTAGTGACAGCTTTAATACCCTGAGCCCAGGTGGCTCCAATCAACTAACGACCGTCCTCTGCCTGCAGGAAGGAACCGCCCCCTGCACTGCAGAGGAGGAGCCGTGACACCCCCCTCCTTAAAATGAAGGGTCCCCACCATCAACCCAACTTCCTCCAACATATTCAAAATAATTCAAATTTCCCGCAAAAACAAACAAAAAAATAATAATCCCGGCTCCTAGCAGTAGCCCGGTGTCCCCCAGCCGACGTCCGCCCCTTGCAAACTCGGCAGCCCGTAACCTGGGGAGCAATTTATAGAGAAAGAGGCACAGACAGGGGTAGGGTCAACAGAGAAAAGGTACAAGCTAGGTTAAAGACGCACGGGACAGAGCATCAGCAATGATATTAATGGTGATGGAGTGTCAGAAAACAAAACGAAACGGGGTAGTTTCTAATAAGAGGCTACCCAATTCATCACGTTTCTCAGAGTCTAAATGGTCTCAACAAACCCCAGGTTTTGCAAAGTCTTGGCGAGTTTTTCAACCGACCTTGTAAGACCTCAGTTCCGAAACTTTAACTTCCCTCCTGCTTCTCCCCCCCTCACCAAATTATAAAGCCATAACAGATGCAGTGACTGGAGCAGCAGTTAACGTGATCTCACCGCTGGAGTTGCTTCAACTGTGCTTAGATACGGGAGTGAAAGGATTTTAAACAAGTTCAACATGGCAATAAATTTAGAGGGACTTCCTATGAACTAGGGGTTTCAATAAATAGTTCAAATCTGACACTTTACGCAACACAGTGAAAGGACCTACCAATATTTTGCCTGAAAAAGGGTGAACTTACAAGAGGACCGAAGAGCAAGTACAACGATCACGCGGACTAAACTCACGCAGCTCAGAAACTGTCCGTCAATTTTCAGTTTCATTTTCCGTTGAGAACATTTTAGTTTCTCTTCGCTAGTTCACCAGCCGCTATACAAACCTTTCAACCTAAAACCATTTACATAGTCAATAAGGAAATTCCCGAGGGTGCTCCTCAGGCATACAAACCATACCTGCAAAACACTGCTAAAGGTCACGCACCGCATTGGACCAAAACTAAGTGTCATTGGGCTAAACCCTGTGCTTTCCTGCCACACTACTTCACGACAGGCTAGTAACAGCCAAGGTAACCCCTCCTCCCCAAATCTGCAGACAGTTTCTGTACAGTATGCACGAAGCAAAGATTTTAATGTTTTTGATGAAAACGTTCCAAAGAGCTCCCTGGCTCTTGGCGATGAACGCAGTATAGACTTGTTGTTTTGATTTTAAAGCTGTTGAGAACCTGAGCAAATAAATGGAGGGGTTAAAGTTAGACGACCCTGATTTGACTGCGATGGTTTTTGGAATTCCGCAAAGTAGTTGAAATAAAATTGAGTTTAAACGCTGCTTTAAACTACTGATTTTTGGAAGTTATGGACGCAAGGAAAAAGCTGCCCGATATCTGTTGCTTGACACATACAGTTAATAAAAGTAGCTATGACCTGACTGTGCGACCTTGGTAATGGCCCCCAAAAACAAACAACTCGATTAATAAGATGCTCAAAAGCGTTTGCCCTACGGCTGGTATTGGATACAACGGTGCACGGCTTTACAACCTGATTTTGTCGCTTGCTTGTGCGCTCGACACGTATCACAAGTTTTAATAAACTGAGGCTAATCCCGTTTAAACGTGGCCAGAAAAAATAACGAAGTTATGCGATCATAAGTTTTACGACACTCCATATGACCTGCCACATACCATGTGAGTTTGGCACACTTTCTCTTCAGCAAACTAGTAGGTACAACTATTTGAAAGAACTGGTTCTCCTAAACCCTGATCATAAGTTTGGAACCCCATTTCCTGAACCACAGCCCATCAAGAAAAAATACACTGAGCACTATTTCCCTCACCACTGATCAGGAACGCACTTTTATCAAACAGATTCAGCTAAAGTAGTATCGGCCTTTGCTCCCAGGTCATCAATGAATCTCATAGAACTAGTCAACTGTTCTGTCTGAGTTTGACTGGCAACTTTCAAGACTTTCTGGCTTACCTCTCAATCTCTTACGAGAGGACTGCGCGGGTAACCGCACAGAGCTGAAATAATCTCATGGTGAACACATAGTTTTGGATTCCTGGAGATTCCTTGCGGTGACACTGAAGCTTGGCTTCTTACAATGTTTATGTTTGCATCCTGGCCACACCTCTTACACCTGCAAGTCATTCCCAAAATCATGTGGACTCCCTACTGGGCCAACTGGGGTCTAACCCAACATCTACATCACCTCTACTAAACCACATTTTAGGGTGGGAAACTATCATGTAAAGGACAAGGAGAATGGGAACTAAACCCATACACATATCATTACCCAACGGCCAGTATCAGACTCTTTAGAGAACGGCAAAAACAGATTCCAGAATAAAGAATCTAAAAGCTCAGTCGGGTTCTCTTAGGATCTTTGATTTTAAAACATTTATGTTGGCCATCTACCAGGGACACTACACCATCTATGAAATTAAAAAGGCTGAAAAAATACACAACGGGAAGACTGAGAAATCAAACTCACTAGTGGCTGAAACAGCCACCTCTGGCTGGTCAGAGGCTGTACAGGACTTGCCCATCACCAGCAGGTTTAACTTGACCTGTCTGTTTGATTTAACGACAGAACAATTTTTCTTCCAAATGTCTCAACTAAACACAGTAAGCGACAGGTATTAGCCATTAACGCGGTGGCTTTTAAGTCTCCAGACCCAAAAACGTCTGCTGAGGCTTTGGAAAGAAGCCCCCAAACAAGGTGACTTACTATTCCTAGGAGTAAAAGTTAGTTTTTATGGTACATGTCACTGTTTACTCAAAATGGCTTTTTATGTGTTAGCCTGACTCATCTTGCAAAGGATCTGCTGCAATCACTTGGAGACTTAACTTTTACGTTCATTCATCATATGTAAACTGTTGTCAGACCAGAATTTTTTGAACTGTTCTAACACAATCAAATTAGACAGACCCTCAAAAGTTCAAACTTCAGATCGCTTGTACACCAACGATAAATTAACGCAGACATTACAATCACGAAACCAAATCAGAATAGGTTGTGAATCTAACTTTTCGGTAAGAAAACGTTTGACGAATATGCCTCTGCCACAAGCTCCGTAAGACCTTCAGAAACTGCTGATTTTTAACTTGAGCAAAAAACTTATGTCAGCTGACACCATGCTGCAAAAGCCTCACGTGACTTTACCCTGTAAATACCACCATATGCAACAAGCATAGTTCAAAATACAGTCAAATCTGACCAAGCTCTAGCTTCCGCAAATTACGCGTCACAATAAAGTACAAGTATGTGTCTGGATCTACTCATCAAATTTAAAAGGCAACAAATAAGATTCTGTGAAGACATCAAACTGTGGTAAGTCTTTCCGGCTCTTTAGCATTTTCTCAATCCGCTCATATCTCTAACTGCATTTGCAACAGTTCCTCTGCTGCTCAAAAAGTTAATGAAATGGGCTAAGACTCATTGGAAAACTTGCACCTCACCCATTACTAGAGACGTGACCGCCCAAAAACCCCATTTCCATAAGACCTGCTTTACTCTAGTTTTAACGATCTCTTTAATTTTTTTATCAACAATCTCAATCTGATAATGTTTCAGCAAATGTTCAATAACTTGCTCCTTAGTAAAAACGTCTAAGGCTTACCTCTGAAGGAGCTTTGACAAAATACTCAAATGAAGACATTTTCCTCAACCCAAATTAATTACTCTTACAAATGTAAAAAAAAACACACCAAACTCACCTGCTTGTCAGTCTGGGTTCTAAGACAGGAGCCACACAACCCACTATCCTCCAAAAACTATCGACTAACTAAACGAGCCTGGTCTTTCTGTGCAGTCACCATGGGTGGGGTTTAATGCACACAAAAACCCAAGTGAGTGGAAAAAGACAACCAGGAAACTGGCCGGCCCTCCCATATACCACGGAGGCTGCTCCCGAGCCGATGTAGGGGAAAGGGGAAAGGGATGCTCTTACCCCACGTTCAACTGCCCTAAAACAAAAACACACAAGACTCCTACTGGACACTTTGCTGATAATATGCCCACTGAAAGGAGAGGACTCCCACCACTGAACAAAAACCCAAAAAAAACCACGAGTGACAATTGCTCTAAGCTACCAAGCTAACTAACCAAAAGGAACACATGCGCTCTAACGCTCTCTTCAACAAAATTGGCACTCCCTAACCAAAACATTCCCTCAAACAAAAAAAAATTGACCAATCCTGAACTAACAAGGCCAAGTAACTACTTATCCCGGACTGAGCCCACTTTCAACAAGCCGGCTCATAGCCATGTGACAAAACTGAAGGGGACACGTGAACAACAGGTATAGCCAATTTAAAAGTGTTCTTTATTATTAAACAAACTGATTAACTTAAACTAAGAAGAAAAGGAAATATGGGGTGGAACAAAGGTATCATTGAGTAGGTGTATTGTAGTAGCTGTACACTGTCAGGATGACGTTCAAATGTGATATGTGTCAAGACCTACGTGCCAATTACAGTGCTTTCATGTGTGAAATGACTGAGTGAAAAACTATGCAAAACTACAAAGGAAAAACAAAACCATGAGCATACTGAGGAGCCAGAGAGAGAGACGAGAGAGAAGGAATTAGTGACAGCTTTATATCCAGCTGAGCCCAGAGTGGTCATCCAATCACTAACGACCCTCCCTGGCCTGCAGGAGGAACGCCACCCTGCACTGCAGAGGAGGAGCCGTGACACAGTTTTTAACTTCATTGAGGGGATAAATTACACATCCTAGTTTAACTTCAATGAGGGGATAAATGACACATCCACATTTTTTCTTTTTTTTTCTTTAGGCTTATCTTTATTTTCTATCATAGTAGGCCTTGGGATTTTTGGGAATAATCAGATCAGACTCATTATTATATGTGTGATTTAAAAACGAAATTAAATAATTAGCATGTTAAGTAATGAATGAATGGTTTAATTTTAATTTAACTTAATTTCCTGCATTTAGTTTTTCATCTGAAGCCAAATGATCTGTGAATGGCGAGGGCGGGTTCTTTGTTTGGAGTAGTGATGTATTCAGACCCTTTATTAAATTGTTATTTTCCCTCATCAATCTACACAATATACCCCATAATGACAAAGCAAAAACAGGTTTTTAGAAATTGTTGCTAATTTATAAAACAAATATACACTAGCCTTTCAAAAGTTTGGGGTCACTTAGAAATGTTCTTGTTTTTTAAAGAAAAACACATTTTCTCTCCATTAAAACAACATCAAATTTATCAGAAATACTGTGTAGACATTGTTAATGTTGTAAATGACTATTGTAGCTGGAAACGGATGATTTTTTATGGAATATCTACATAGGTGGCCCATTATCAGCAACCATCACTCCTGTGTTCCAATGGCACGTTGTGTTAACATATCCAWGTTTATCATTTTAAAAGGCTAATTGATAATTAGAAAATCCTTTTGCAATTATGTTAGCATAGCTGATAACTGTTGYTCTGATTCTCTAAGACGAGTCTTGGTGGTTCCAAACTTCTTCCATTTAAGAATGACGGAGGCCACTGTGCTCTTGTGGACTTTCAATGCTGCAGACATTTTTGGTACCGTTCCCTAGATCTGTGCCTCGACACAATCCTGTCTCAGACATCAACGGACAATTCCTTCGTCGTCATGGCTTGGCTTTTGCTCTGACATAAACTGTCAACTGTGGGACCTTATATAGACAGGTGTGTGCCTTTCCAAATCATGTCCAATCAATTGAATTTACCACAGCTGTACTCCAATCAAGGATGATCAATGCAGCTGAGCTCAATTTCGAGTCTCAAAGTGAAGGSTCTGAATACTTACGTAAATAATGTATTTCTGTTCAGKTTTTTATACATTTGCAAAAATATCTAAGAACCTGTTTTCGCTTTGTCGTTCTGGGGTAATGTGTGTAGATTGCTGAGGATTTATTTTAATTTCATCCATTTTGGAACTTAACAAAATGTGGAAAGAATGTGTCATACAGTACCATGTCTATGAGGCCTATACTGTATGACTCAGGGGTGTCTAGACTGACGTGTCCAGTGGGAGTGAGGGTAGTGTGGGGGTTTCCCCTGATTCAGGTGTGTGATGGGGCCTTTTCAGTGGGCATGTGCTGCCAGTGGCTGCCTGGTCTCATAGCTGCTCTGCTATCTACAGCCTTTCCTTTTCCCGTGGCTGCTCCTCTCTCCAGTGGCCCCGCCTCTCTCAGGGTGTTTTTGTTCCAATCAAAAGAGCCAGAGCATCATGACTGAGCTAGCGTGTCCCTGTGACCACCAGAGCTCCGGCGTGAAGGCTGCAGCCACGTCACTCGCGTCACCGCTTTAGGCCATGCCACCCAATCTCTTTCCAACTTCGGAGGCACCACGTCAGGCCTTGCCATTTAAGATATTTAATAAATCTCTCTCCATTCAGAGAGAGCGAGAGACATGCCAAAGAGAGACTGAGATGGAGGACGGAGAATAGAAGAGGTCGAGGACGACGTCACGATGACGAGAGGAGAGAGGAGATGAGGGAGAGGAGCGGGGACGGATCTGAGTAACGACGACGGACGAAGACCCAGCCACCTTCAAAAGTCAGAGGGGAGGAGAGAAGAGAGAGACTGAGAGAGAGAGAGAGGAGAGAGAGAGAGAGAGAGAGAGAGAGAGATGAGAGGAGAGAGAGAGAGAGAGAGAGAGAGAGAGAGAGAGAGAGAAGAGAGAGAGAGAGAGACGAGAGAGAGAGCAAGAAGAGAGAGAGAGAGAGAGAGAGCGGAAGAGAGCAAGGATAGGAGGATGGAGAGAGGAGAGAGGAGAGCAGAAAGCAAGGATGAGAGAGAGAGAGAGAGAGAGCAGAGAAGGAGAGAGAGAGAGAGAGAGAGAGAGATAGGAGATGAGAGAATGGAGAGAGAGAGCGAGAGAGAGCAGAGAGAGAGCGAGAGCATGAGAGAGGAGAGCCGGAGAGAGGAGAGAGAGGAGAGAACGAGCGAGAAGAGGAGCGAGAGAGAGGAAGAGAGAGATGAGAGAGAGGAGAGAAGAGAGGAAGAGAGGAGAGGAGCGAAAGAGAGAGAGGAGAGAGAGAGAGAGAGCAAGGAGAGAGAGGAGAAGAGCAAGGAAAGAGAGAGAGAGAGAGAGAGAAAGGAAGAGAGAGAGAGAGAGCAAGGAGAGAGAGAGAGGAGAGAGAAGAAGAGAGAGAGAGAGAGCAAGGGAGGGAGGAGAGAGAGCAGGATGAGAGAGAGAGAGAGAGAGAGAGCAAGGAAGAGAGAGAGAGATGAGAGCAAGGAAGAGAGAGAGAGCAAGGAAGAGAGGAGCGAGAGCAAGGAAGAGAGAAGGAGGGAGGGAGGGAAGAACGAGGCGGAAGAATAGACAGCGTCAGGTGTAATGTTCATATTGGCTGACACAAGGGAAAAGCCAGGTTTTAAAGCGTTTAGCTTTAATTTCAGTCAGGAGTGACATAATTGATTTTAATGAGATGTTTATAGAGTGAAGTGGCGGTGTTGCTAAATCATTCGCAAGGCTTGCTGCCTGCTTGGTTCTTCAGAGGCTCACACAGCACTGGGGAAAAGAGAGAAAAGCACTCAASCAGCCGCTGCCAAAATTCACACAGTCCCCCTTGCCCCCCCCATCTCAGACTTAAACCAACCTCCCCACTTCCCCATCCCCGCCAGCCCACTCTGTGGCCCACCTTCTCTGCACTGTGATTGACAGGTGCCACACTAMACCAGAGTGATTATAAAGACACTTCTCTCTGGGAAGTTACTGAGGCAGTGTGGACAGCAGAGAATGGTCCCTTTCCTATCCTTCACCCCCTCCACCCCTCAGGGAAAGACAGACTGTCACTCTGCAGCTGGCGACCACACCACTCCACCACCCCCYGTCCTCCAGAGTGTCACCCACCCTGCAGCAGCTTCACTTCCCTTTTATTAACACCTTTTAAAATAGACATTATTAATATCACACTATTTTATTCCTGAACTCCCACACCATTACACGACTGACAGTAACCACCCACAACACCATATTATCATCCAAACTGCCGTCACAACCGCTTCAGGCAAACAATCAGGACAAGGGTGGGGAAATGACAGGTTTAGGTCCTGATTTATTCAGCAGGACAGCGGTTTCCAACGGCAACCCTCAGTCATGATTTCCATACAACAAACGTAAGGAGCTATTTTGATTGCTTTCCAATCAAGCGAGACAAACACTAATTAGATTTTTTTGAGGGACTGGAATTAGGGGTATGGAACTTGGAGCGTGGATGACTGGCATTTCTCTCTGATAAGTTGCTCTCATATCAGTCTCCTTACGCACTTCTGTTTACTGTCAGCCATTTATTATTACAGAGAGTGAAGGAGTAAGCTGCAGATTCTGAGAGTCCCAAACGCCACCTTATTCCCTATATAGTACTGTGCTTTTGACCAGGGCCCATGGGGCGCTATGTAGGGAATAGAGTGCCATTTGGTACACACCCAGTATGTTTTTAGAGATTAGAGATGTCTGGGTTTATCCTACCTTTTTATGATTGTTTGTCTAATGTGCTGTATGCTGTAGATGTCATGTCACCATGGTTATTTGGCATATTAGAAAATAGCCCTTTCTTTGCTTTTCTTGCCCTCTTCCCTGTTCCTTTCTCTCCTCTCTTTTTGTTTCCTATAATAACATTGTGTATTTTCACGATGGAAGTCTCACAGTCCAACTAAGTTAGGTAGGCAACGAGGATGCAACAGTTTGAATGGTTGACATCCCAATGAAATGGTATCTGATACTGTATCTATATGACACAGACATTCCATTGACTGTGATGTGATCATGTGGTAATGTGATGATATGAATGATCTGTGATGTGGTTGGAGGTGATGATGACACATTGTCTCTCTTGTTGGAGACGGAAGCTGGTGTCATATTTCTGATGGTTGACATCCCACTGAGTTGTTGTGACGTAGCCTATTGACGGTGATGTGATGACATGATGAGGACACATTCTCTCTGTTGTTTCACAGATAGACGTTGCTCTCATGAACAGATGTGGAATCTTTATTTGATCACCCTGTTGCAAGAGAACTTTCCTGCAGTGCAGAAAATGTAAAACTTGTAGTGTATTTGAGGTTAAAAAAGGCTTCTGGATTTTGTAATTTCCGCTTTTGAAATTTCAGACTTGATTTTCCCTTGAAGAAAAATGTATCAACCCCTACAAAAATCTCCATTACTTATAATCCACATAATAATTCACATTTCTGTTGCTGCAGGATTATTTTCCTGTTGTAGCAAACTGACCCATATTAAGATCCTACATCTGTAGACTGATGCACGTGGTGTGAACTAGTAATATGGGATGATCTGTGATGCGGTGATGACACATGGTCTCTCTGTTCCACATACAGACACTGCGTTCATGTCCGATGCTGTGATGTAGGCATCCAATTGACTGTGAAAATCAAATCAAATTGTATTGGTCACGTACACATATTTTTCAGATGTTATTGCAGGTGCAGCAAAACGCTTCTGTTTCTGACTCCAACAGTGCAGTAATAAAGTGCCTGGCAGATATCTCAACTTGGATGTCAACCCACCACCTCAAGCACCAACCTTGACAAGATGGAGCTGCTCTTCCTCCTGGGGAAGGCCTGCCCGCTCAAAGACCTCTCCATCACGGTTGACTCCACAGTGTCGCCCTCCCAGAGTGCAAAGAACCTTGGCATGACCCTGGACGTCACCCTGTCATTTTCTGCAAACATCAAAGCAGTGACCCGCTCCTGCAGGTTCATGCTCTACAACATCTGTAGAGTACGACCCTACCTCACACAGGAAGTGGCACAGGTCCTAATCCAGGCTCTTGTCATCTCCCGTCTGGACTACTGTAACTCGTGTTGGCTGGGCTCCCCGCTTGTGCCATCAAATCCCTGCAATTTATCCAGAATGCTGCAGCCCGCCTGGTGTTCAACTTTCCCAAATTCTCCCATGTCACCCTGCTCCTCAGCACACTCCACTGGCTTTCAGTCGAAGCTCGCATCCACTACAAGATCATGGTGCTTAATTATGGAACAGCAAGAGGACCTGCCCCTCCCTACCTTCAGGCTATGCTCAAACTCTACACCCCACCCTGAGCACTCCATTCTGCCACCTCAGGTCTCTTGGCCCTTCCACCCCTATGGGGGGCCAGCTCCCGCTCAGCCGAGTCCAAGCTCTTCTCTGTCCTGGCACCCAATGGTGGAAGTAGCTTCCCCCTAAAAACCTGAACCAGCACTTGATCCCCCCTGCCCGTTCTAGCTCGGGCTCTACTGATAACTACTTTGAGGAAAAATGTCTAATATATACACTACCATTCAAAAGTTTGGGGTCACTTAGAAATTGATTTGATTTTGAAAGGAAAGCAAAAAAAAATGTGTCCATTAAAATAACATCAAATTGATCAGAAATACAGTGTAGACATTGTTAATGTTGTAAATTACTGTTGTAGCTGGAAACGGCAGATTTTTTATGGAAGATCTAGATATACATTTACATTTTACATTTAAGTCATTTAGCAGACGCTCTTTCCAGAGCAACTTACAAATTGAAGTTCATACATATTCATCCTGGTCCCCCGTGGGAATAGACCCACAACCTGGCGTGCAAGCGCATGCCTCTACCAACTGAGCCACACGGACACTATTGGTTTTTCTTTGCAACTCTGCCTAGAAGGCCAGCATCCGGATCGCCTCTTCACTGTTGACGTTGAGACTGGAGTTTTGCAGGTAGTACACAGATCGAGATCTTCAGTTTTGTACGAGATTCAGTTTTCTGGCAATTTCTCGCATGGAATAGCCTTCATTTCTCACAACAAGAATAGACTGACGAGTTTCAGAGAAGTTTTTTTTTTTGTGATTTGATTAGATTTGAAGTCTAAAGAAGGCCAGTTTATTGCTTCTTTAATCACGACAACAGTTTTCAGCTGTGCTAACATAATGCAAAGAGTTTTCTAATGATCAATTAGCCATTTAAAGTGATAACTTGGATTAGCTAACAGAACATGTCATTGAACACAGGAGTGATGGTTGCTGATAATGGGCCTCTGTACGCCTATGTAGATATCCATAAAAATCTTCAGTTTCCAGCTACAATAGTCATTTACAACATTAACAATGTCTACACGGTATTTGTGATGAATTTGATGTGTTATTTTATGACAAAATTTGCTTTTCTTTCAAAAACAAGGACATTTCTCAGTGACCCCAAACGTTTGAACGGTACGATGCGTTCAGAAAGTATTCACACCCCTTGACCTTTTCCTAATTTTGTTGTTACAGCCTGAWTTTAAAATTGATTCGATGTAGATTTTCTGTCACTGGCCTACACACAATACCTTATAATGTCAAAGTTGAATTATATTTTTAGATTTCTTTTTAAATTAAATACAAATTAAAAGCTGATATGTCTTGCGTCAATAAGCATTCAACCCCTTTGAAATGGTAAGCCTAAATAAGTTCAGAAGTAAAAATGTGCTTAACAAGTCACATAATAAGTTGTGTTGAGGTGCTATGTGTGCAATAATAGTGTTTAACATGATTTTTCAATGACTACCTCATCTCTGCACCCCACACATACAATTATCAGTTATTATCAGTTGAGCAGTGAATTTCAAACACAGATTCAACCACAAAGACCAGGGAGGTTTTACAAATGCCCCGCAAAGGAGGGCAACTATTGGTAGATGGGTAAAACAAATCAGACATTGAATATCCCTTTGAGCATGGTAATAATAATAATATCATATAATAACACTTTGGATGGCGTATCAATACACCAAGTCACTACAAAGATACAGGTGTCCTTCCTAACCCAGTTGCCGGAGAGGAAGGAAAACGCTCAGGGATTTCACCATGAGGGCAATGGTGACTTTAAAACAGTTACAGAGATTAATGGCTGTGATTGTAACGCTCGTCTTTATGTGGAAGAGAGGAGGACCAAGGTGCAGCGTGGTGAATGTTCATGATGTTGAATTTTAATGAATTATCCAACTAAACAGAACACTGACAAAATACAAAATAACAAAACGACGTGAACAGACCTGAACTTGAGAACATAAAACATGAACGCACGAACAGGAACAAACGAACGAAACGAAACAGTACCGTGTGGCGAACAAACACCGGACTGAGGGGCAGCACCGGACTGAGGGGCAGCTCCGGACTGAGGGGCAGCTCCGGACTGAGGGGCAGCACCGGACTGAGTGACGGCTCTGGCAGGTCATGGCTGGCTGACCGCTGAGAGAGCTGAACCGCCAACGGACGACGGCACGGCTCGTACATGAGCGCAGCGTCGTCTGAAAACAAGAGAGATGGTAGAATTTAAATGTTTATATTACGATAAAAAATATAGCAACATGCTACACTTCAAGGTTTACGGAGTTACGTTCATATAAGGAGCTAGATCATTGAATAAATAATTTAGCCCTATCATGGATTTCACATGACTAGGCATGAGCGCAAGCCATGGGTGGACCTGGAGGCGATAGCAACGCCCATTGGGAGCCAGGCCAACCCACTGGGGAGCCAGGCCACCACTGGGGAGCCAGGTCGACACGCACTTGGGAGCCAGGCCACCACATGGGGAGCCAGGCCAGCCAATCAGAATGAGTTTTCCCCAAAAAGGGCTTTTATGCAGAGCAGAAACTACCTCAGTCATCAGCTGTCTCCGGTGGCTGGTTATCAGGATGATTCCCGTGAGGAAAAGCCGATTGGACGGGTCCTGGGCTGGGGGGTTACCGTCGTCTGTGATTGAAGAGGCCGGTTGCGTACGCTCAAATTCCCGAAAATTATTGGAGGTCGGCTTATTTAGAGAAATAACATTAATTCTCGGCAACAGCTCTGGTAGACATCCTGCTCGCATGCCGATTGCACGCTTGCCTCAAAACCTGAGACAATGCTGGACATTTGTGTGACAAAACTGCACATTATAGAGGGCCTAATGTCCTCGGCCCAATGGCACTGGTTGTAATGATCATGCTCGTTTTAATAAGCTTCTGATTGCCACCATGTTGGTGATGGATTATCTCGAACATGGAGAAATGTCCTAACAGGGATGAAACAAGTGAGCCACATTGAGAGAAATGTGCTTTGTGGCATTGGAAATTTGAAATATTTTATTTCGGCTCATGAAAAGGGCAACACTTGTTGCATTTATATTTTGTTCATTATATTCATCAGTCTGTTGTCCCCACTTGCTTAAGATGTCCAACATGTGTCCTGTACCCAAAGCGAAGGTAACTGAACTAAATGACTATGCCGTAACACCCACTTCTGTCATCATGAAGTGCTGGGAAGGCTAGTTAAGGATCATGTCACCTCTACTGTCCTGACAGCTTGGCCCACTCAATTTTCAACAACAGATCCACAGATGAAGCAATCGCCATTGGACTGCTGCACACTGCCCCATCTGGAAAAGGAATATAGGTATTTCATGACAAGCATCAGTTAAGACCACCATAGTCACCCTCAAGTACATCATAAGAGCTCAGGACCTGGGTCTAAACCCGCCTCTGCAACTAGAATCCTGGACTTCCTGATTGGCCAACTCAGGTGGTGAGGTGAGGCAACAACATTCCCCATGCTGATCTGAAACGAAGGGTTGCATGCTCTGCACCCTCTGTAACTCCTTCACATCATGACTGCGTGTCAATACTCTTCCACCTCAAGTTGCTATGACACAAACATGGGAGACTGATTACCAAAATGACGAGCAGCCTACATGGAGGAGTGAGGCATCTGGCAGAGTGGTGCAGAAAATAACTTCTCAATGTAACAAAACGAAGGAGCTGATCGTGGACTTCAGGAAACAGCAGAGAGAGCATGCCAAATCCACATTGTATTGCGCCCTATCTACATAGTCATGTGAAACTGGTCACTTTAATATTTTCACTATGTTGACCACTTATATGTATATAATGTATTAAGCATGCGTCTCCTAAATACTATGCTGTACACAACCTTCCTATTCAACTGTCCATACTGTCATACACACCATTATATACATACAGTGCCTTCAGAAAGTATTCAAACCTTGACTTAATCCGCATTTTGTTACCAGCTCGAATTCAAATGAATTAACATAAAAAAAAATCTCACCATCTACACACATAACTCCAGAATGACAAAGTAAAAATGTTTTAGACATTTTGCAAATGTTACAAATTAAATACATAAATATTATTTACCATAATTATTCACACCCTGAGTTGATACATGTTAGAATCACAGCTGAGTCTTTCTGAGTAAAATCTTAAGACAAGTTCCCCAACTGGTGGCTCTGTCCGAATTGGCCGCGGGGTGTTGTTTTTGCCCCCAAGTTTCTGAGCAAAAAAATAACAGACAAAAGTTGGAGAAAAAATGTGTGTGTATTTTCATTGTTGGACATAAAGACTTATTAAAGAAAAAACAGCAGGAAATAGCTCCATGTGATGAACTTTTACGCTCCAGAACCGGATCCGGAGAGCCCCCACCCCACATGATTAGCTAATAGCATACTCAGAAAGATATAGTAGCATCTAAATATCATTAAATCACAAGTCCAAGACACCAGATGAAAAGATACAGATTGTGAATAAAGCCACCATTTCAGATTTTTAAAATGTTTTAACAGGGAAGACAAAATATGTAAATCTATTAGCTAAACACGTTAGCAAAATCACCACTATTCTAACATATCATTTTCTTACCCTTCAGGTGCATCACCAATTCGGCTCAACTAAGATATTGATAGCCAATAACCTATAAAAAAACCATCAGATGACAGTCTGATAACATATTCATGGTATAGGATAGTTTTTGTTAGAAAAAAGTGCATATTATAGGTAGAAATCACAGTTTCAATTGCACCGACCATACAAATCCACTAGAATTACTAGATAGAGCAACGTGTATGACCAATTACTCTCCATAAAACATTTCATAAAAATAGACAAAGCATAGCAATGGAAAGACCCGTTTCTTGTGATTTCAGACCATATATTCAGATTTTCTAAGCAGTTTCAGCGAAAACACAATAAATCGATAAGTTAGCATACTACATGTTCCAACGTTACCAGAGCATCGATTCCAGCCAAAGAGCGCTATAACGTAACCACAGCCAAAAGATATTAATTTTTTCACTAACTCTCAGAATTCTTCCCGATGGACACTCCTGTAACATCATTTTAAAACACATAATATACAGTTTTGTTCGAAAAGGTGCATATTAGCCATACAAAACCGTGGTTACACAATGAAAATACGAGAAAATCAAGCCTCAATATGTTGACGTCATCTATCAGAGTGATTAGTTTAAAAAAGCTATCATATACTTGACTAAAAAATACAGGGTTGACAGGAATCGAAGACAAATTAGTTCTTAATGCAACCGGATTACATTTTTAAATTATCCTTACTTTTCAATACAGGGTTGGCCAAGTGAAGCTATCAAACAAAAATGGCGATATGTGGTTTAAATATTTCGACAGAAACACGGTTTATCATATTAAATATTGCTTACTTTGAGCTGATCTTCCATCATATTCTTTGGGCAATGTATCCTTTCTATGTTATAAACGTTTTTGGTCGATAGAGATCCTCTGTCCTTCGAAATGTCCGCACCAACGAACGACTCCTAAAACGTGTGTCCAACTTTCAGAACGCACAACAAAGAATTCCTCAAAATCGCACTAAACGGATATAAATTGATATAAAACGGTTCAAATTCACTACATTTGAGTTTAACAACTATAACGACGAAACATGACCGGAGAAATATTGCTGGTTAGAAAACGACTTTGGAACGAGACAGGTCCGATGGGTTCACGAGCTTGAGGCGCAAGTTGAGAAAGAACGGTCTCTGTACATTTTGGTCATTTATTATGGTGTGAACGTCCCATCCACTTCATTGAAAACGTGATGACGTACACGACACCCAGAGGAAGACGTAGGCAGTGTCGGTTTTCTCATAGCATTCACTGTGGCCTTAAAACAGACCCAGATCAGAGGTAAAAATTTCTGAAACTGAACCCTGTCATGAAAAGTGCTGTAGAAATTGTTGTACCACTCAGAGACAAAATTTCAACTCTATAGAAACTATAGACTGTTTTCTATCCAATAATAACATAATATGCATATTGTACGATAAGAATTGAGTACGAGGCAGTTTAATTTGGAAATGTAAAAAAAAAATAATGCTAACAGCTCCCCTATTGGACAAAAGGTTAAATTAAGAAATCTGTTCACAATTATTCCCACGCATAATAGAGAGACGAGGTGATCTTGTACAATCGTAAGGTCTGAAATATTATATTTATATTCAAACATATCTGTTTGGGCTTCTTGAGGTCAATTTGCAGTCTACAAATTATTTGTAATTATTTTTCGGCCCCCGACTATCCTCTCAAGAAAAAATTGGCCGGCGGCTGAATCTAATTGATGATCCCTGCTCTAAGAGCTTTGCACACCTGGATTACACTATATTTGCACATTATTATTTTTAAAATTCTTACAGTTCTGTCAAGTTGGATGTTGATCATTGCTAGACAGCCATTTCCCAGTCTTGCCATAGATTTCCAAGCTGATTTAAGTCAAAACTGTAACTACGCCACTCAGGAATATTCAATGTCTTATTGGTAAGCAACTCCAGTGTATATTTCCCTGTGTGTTTAGGTTATTGTCCTGCTGAAGGTGAATTTGTCTACCAGTGTCTGGTGGAAAGCAGACTAAACCAGGTTTTCTTCTAGGATTTTGCCTGTGCAAAGCTCTATTCCATATATTGTATCCTAAAAAACTCTGTAGTCCTTGCTGATACGCATACCCATAACATGATGCTGCCACCACCATGCTTCAAAATATGAAGATGGTACTCAGTGAGTGTTGTGTGATTTACCCCATATAAAGCTTTGTATTCAGGACAAAAGTACATTTTCTTTGGCACATTTTTGCAGTTTTACTTTAGTGCCTTATTGCAAACAGGAGAATGTTTTCAAATAATTTATTATAACAGGCTTCCTTCTTTCACTCTGTCATTTGAGTGTAGTAACAAAAGTTGTTATCCATTTCAGTTTTCTCCTATCACTGTCACGTTCCTGACCTTATTTCTTTATTTAGCCTTGTTTAGTTGGTCAGGACGTGACGTGGTGGGCATTCAATGTTATGTGTTTCTATGTGGGTATTGCATTAGCGAATATGGTTCTCAATCAGGGGCAGGTGTTTTACGTTTCCTCTGATTGAGAACCATATTAAGGTAGGTGTTCTCACTGTTTGTTGTGGGTGATTGTGCTGTGTCTGTGTTTGTTCGCCACACGGACTGTTTCGTTCGTTCCTGTTCGTGCGTTCATGTTTTGTTCTCAAGTTCAGGTCTGTTAACGTCGTTTATTATTTTGTAGTGTTCAAGTGTTTTTTTCTCTTCGTTATTATTATAATTATTATGTATTCAACCACGCTGCGTTTTGGTCCGATCCTTGCTCCTCTTCAGACGAGGAGGAAGACGAGCGTTACAGAATCACCACCACACTGGAAAAGCAGCGTGGTAAGGCAGCGGAAGCAGGAGCAGCCAAGGAGGAATGGACATGGAGCAGAGTCTGGACTACACTACGTGGGAGGAGATCGCAGGTGGGCGATCGACCCAGGGAGAATGCCGGAGCCCGCCTGGATTCTCTGGAGCAGTGTGAGGAGGGATACCGGCGAATGAGGCAGCACGACGACGCGGTAGGAAGCCCGAGAGTCAAGCCCAAAAATGTCTTGGGGGGGGCTACAAGGGGTGTGGCGAAGTAGGTAGAACGCGCCAACTCCTCGAGTTTGTGAGAGCGAGAGTACGGGCAGACACGTGTATGCGGTAAAGCGCACGTGTCCCTGTACGTGTGTGCTTAGCCGGTGCGGTACATTCCAGCTCCTTACGATGTCCGGGCTAGATTGAGCATTGAGCCAGGTCTGCATGACGCGCTCAAGCGTCTGGTCTCATGGCGTCTCTCGGGCCGGCATACATGGCACCAGCCTTACGCTATGGTGTCCGGTTCCCAACACAGCCCAGTGCGGTTATTCCACCACCCGCATATGGTCAGGCTACGCGGAGCATCACCAGGTAAGTGGGCAGGCTCGTGCTCAAGGGACGCCAGTACGCCTGCACGGTCGGATATCCGGCGCCATCCCGCCCCAGCCAGACCACCATGTGCAACCACGCAAGGCTGTCAGTGGTGTGCCAGAGCCCTGTTCCTCCTCCGCACTCGCCGTGTGGTGCGTTCCAGCCCGTTACCACCAGTTCCGCACTACGACCAAGCCTCTGTGCGTCTCCAGAGCCCTGTGCGCCCTGTTGCTGCTCCGACAGCCTTAAGGTGCGTGTCCTTGAGCCCGGTACCACCAGTTCCGGCACCACGCACTAGTACTGTGCGCCTCAGCCGGCCAGAGTCTGCCGTCTGCCAGCGCCGGTCTAATGCCGTCTGCCCAGCGCCTCTGAACTGCCGTCTGCCACGCGTCTGAGCCGCCGTCTGTCCTGAGCCTTAAAGCCGCCTCTGTCCTGAGCTTCAAGCCGCCCGTCTGTCCTGAGCCTCAGAGCCGCCCGTCAGTCAGAGCGCTAGAGCCGCCCGTCAGTCAGGAGCCGCTAGAGCCGCCATCAGTCAGGAGCCGCCAGACGGCCGCCAGCCAAGCTGCCGAGAGCCGCCAGCCAGGGCAGAGCCGCAGCCAGCAGCATGATTGCAGAAGATCAGACTCGCAGCCGCCATAACGCGAGAGCCGTCAGCCAGCCATGACCTGCCAGAAGCGTCAGCCGCCATGACCTGCCAGAGCCGTCAGCCAGCCATGACGCCAGAGCTGTCGCCAGCCATGACTG
>NC_036845.1:4459042-4465536 GCF_002910315.2 Salvelinus sp. IW2-2015
TTGTTCTCAAGTTCAGGTCTGTTAACGTCGTTTATTATTTTGTAGTTTGTTCAAGTGTTTTTTCGTCTTATATTATTAAAATTATTAGTATTCAACCCACGCTGCGTTTTGGTCCGATCCTTGCTCCTCTTCAGACGAGGAGGAAGCGAGCGTTACAGAATCACCCACCACACTCGGACCAAGCAGCGTGGTAACAGGCAGCGGAAGCAGGAGCAGCGCAAGAGGAATGGACATGGGAGCAGAGTCTGGACTACACTACGTGGGAGGAGATCGACAGGTGGGCGATCGACCCAGGGAGAATGCCGGAGCCCGCCTGGGATTCTCTGGAGCAGTGTGAGGAGGGATACCGGCGAATGGAGGCAGCACGACGACGCGGTAGGAAGCCCGAGAGTCAAGCCCAAAAATGTCTTGGGGGGGGGCTACAAGGGGTGTGGAAAACATGAACGCACGAACAGGAACGAACGAAACAGTACCGTGTGGCGAACAAACACAGACACAGCAACAATCACCCACAAACAAACAGTGAGAACAGCCTACCTTAATATGGTTCTCAATCAGAGGAAACGTAAAACACCTGCCCCTGATTGAGAACCATATCAGGCTAATGCAATGAACCCAACATAGAAACACATAACATAGAATGCCCACCCAGCTCACGTCCTGACCAACTAAACAAGGCTAAATAAAGGAAATAAGGTCAGGAACGTGACAGTGATAGGAGAAAACTGAAGATGGATCAACAACTTTGTTGTTACTCCACAAAACTTACCTAAATGACAGAGTGAAAGAAGGAAGCCTGTATAGAATAMAATTATTTGAAAACATTCATCCTGTTTGCAATAAGGCACTAAAGTAAAACTGCAAAAAATGTGCCAAAGAAATGTACTTTTTGTCCTGAATACAAAGCGTTATGTATGGGGTAAATCCAACACAACACGTCACTGAGTACCACTCTTCATATTTTGAAGCATGGTGGTGGCAGCATCATGTTATGGGTATGCTTGTCATCAGCAAGGACTACAGAGTTTTTTAGGATACAAATATATGGAATAGAGCTTTGCACAGGCAAAATCCTAGAAGAAAACCTGGTTTAGTCTGCTTTCCACCAGACACTGGTAGACAAATTCACCTTTCAGCAGGACAATAACCTAAAACACAAGGGAAAATATACACTGGAGTTGCTTACCAATAAGACATTGAATATTCCTGAGTGGCGTAGTTACAGTTTTGACTTAAATCAGCTTGGAAATCTATGGCAAGACTGGGAAATGGCTGTCTAGCAATGATCAACATCCAACTTGACAGAACTGTAAGAATTTTWAAAATAATAATGTGCAAATATAGTGTAATCCAGRTGTGCAAAGCTCTTAGAGCAGGGATCATCAATTAGATTCAGCCGCCGGCCAATTTTTTCTTGAGAGGATAGTCGGGGGCCGAAAAATAATTACAAATAATTTGTAGACTGCAAATTGACCTCAAGAAGCCCAAACAGATATGTTTGAATAAAATATAATAATTTCAGACCTTGCTTACATGTGTACAAGATCACGTCGTCTCTCTATTATGCGTGGGAATAATTGTGAACAGATTTCTTAATTTAACATCACATGGAGCTCATTTCCTGCTGTTTTTTCTTTAATAACAGTCTTTTATGTCCAACAATGAAAATTACACACACATTTTTTTCTCCAACTTTTGTCTTTATTTTTTTGCTCAGAAAACTTGGGGGGGGCAAAACAAAACACCCGCGGGCCAAATTCGGACAGAGGGCCACCAGTTGGGGAACCTTGTCTTAGAGATTTACTCAGAAAGACTCAGCTGTAATTCTAACATGTATCAACTCAGGGTGTGAATAATTATGTAAAATAGATATTTATGTATTTAATTTGTAATACATTTGCAAAAGTGTCTAAAAACATGTTTTTACTTTGTCATTCTGGAGTATTGTGTGTAGATGGGTGAGATTTTTTATTTATTTAATTCATTTTGAATTCAGGCTGTAACACAAAATGCGGATTAAGTCAAGGGSTTTGAATACTTTCTGAAGGCACTGTATGTATATAATGGTGTGTATAGACAGTATGGACAGTATATGAATAGGAAGGTTGTGTACAGCAGTAGTTATATAGGATGAGCCATGACTACAATACAGTATATACATATAAAGTGGGTCAAACAGTATGGAAACATTATTAAAGTGACCAGTGTTCAATGACTATGTAGATAGGGCAGCAATCAATGTGGATTTGGGCATGCTCTCTCTGCTGTTTCCTGAAGTCCACGATCAGCTCCTTCGTTTTGTTGACATTGAAGGAKAAGTTATTTTCCTGGCACCACTCTGCCAGATGCCCTCACCTCCTCCATGTAGGCTGTCTCGTCATTGTTGGTAATCAGGTCTCCCACTGTTGTGTCATTAGCAAACTTGAGTTGGAGAAGTGAGTGACCACGCAGTCATGAGTGAACAGGGAGTACAGGAGGGGGCAGAGCATGCAACCCTTGTTCAGGATCAGCATGGGGAGATGTTGTTGCCTACCCTCACCACCTGGAGTTGGCCAATCAGGAAGTCCAGGATCTAGTTGCAGAGGGCGGGTTTCAGACCCAGGGTCCTGAGCTTAGTGATGAGCTTGGAGGGTACTATGGTGTTGAAGGCTGAGCTGTGGTCAATGAACATACATAGGTATTCCTCTTGTCCAGATGGGATAGGGCAGTGTGCAGTTCAATGGCGATTGCGTCATCTGTGGATCTGTTGTATGAAAATTGTAGTGGGCCAAGGCTGTCAGGAACAGTAGAGGTGACATGATCCTTAACTAGCCTCTCAAAGCACTTCATGATGACAGAAGTGGGTGTTACGGGGCGATAGTCATTTAGTTCAGTTACCTTCGCTTTCTTGGGTACAGGAACAATGTTGGACATCTTGAAGCAAGTGGGGACAACAGACTGATGAAATTATACTGAACAAAAATATAAATGCAACAAGTGTTGGTCCCATGTTTCATGAGCCGAAATAAAATATTTCAGAAATTTCCATATGCACAGAAAGCACATTTCTCTCAAATGTTGGCCACTTGTTTACATCCCTGTTAGTGAGCATTTCTCATTTTCCGAGATAATCCATCCACCTAACATGTGTGGCAATCAAGAAGCTTATTAAACAGCATGATCATTACACAGTTGCACATTGGGCTGAGGACATTAAAAGGCCACTCTAAAATGTGCAGTTTTGTCACACAATGTCACAGATGTCTCAGGTTTTGAGGCAGCGTGCAATCGGCATGCTGACTGCAGGAATGTCTACCAGAGCTGTTGCCAGAGAATGTAATGTTAATTTCTCTAAAATAAGCCGACTCCAACGTAATTTTCGGGAATTTGGCAGTACGTCCAACCGGCCTCTCAACTACAGACCACGTGTAACCACCCCAGCCCAGGACCTCCAGATCCGGCTTTTTCCTCAACGGGATCATCTGATACCAGCCACCCGGAGACAGCTGATGAAACTGAGGAGTATTTCTGTCTGTCATAAAGCCCTTTTGTGGGGAAAAACTCATTCTGATTGGCTGGGCCTGGCTCCCCAGTGGGTGGGCCTGGCTCCCAAGTGGGTGTGCCTGGCTCCCCAGTGGGTGGGCCTGGCTCCCCAGTGGGTTGGCCTGGCTCCCAAGTGGGTGTGCCTATGCCCTCCCAGGTCCACCCATGGCTGCGCTCCTGCCTAGTCATGTGAAATCCATAGATTAGGGCATAAATTATTTAATTCAATTGACTTACTTCCTTATATGAACTGTAACTCCGTAAAACCCTTGAAAGTGTTGCATGTTGCGTTTATATTTTTGTTCAGTGTATATAAAACATTTAAATTCTACATTCTCTCTGTTGTTTTCCAGACGGACGCTGCGCTCATGTACGATGCCGTGCACGTGGTGGCCGTGGCCGTGCAGCAGTCTCAGCAGATCACTGTCAGCTCCCTACAGTGCAACAGACACAAACCCTGGCGCTTTGGGAACAGATTCATGGCCCTCATCAAAGAGGTACGTAGTATTACACATTACACACCGGCCCACTGGAAAGGCAGGGGAGGGATGGACATGGAGAGAGAGAATGAAAGAGCGAGAGATAGCCTGCACACACAGGAGAACACCTACAACACACATAGGAGAGAGACACACAAGAGAGACATACAGAGAGACAAGCTGGATGGTGACAGGGGGGCAATCAAAGAAATCAATGTAAATGAAAGAGAAAGGCTTTGTTTTTACTGCATTTTTACAGTATGTACGTTCATACTGCTCCGAGAGCAGCAACCATCTTATTCTTAAACCTGTCTCTCTGTTTTCATATCATGTCCCTACAGAATGGGTCTACATAATCTTCATCTGGGCTAATTATTCCTCAGTGTGCTAGATAGATTCTGGAAACTGGGGCGGTTAATCCAAACCTCCCTGTCTGTTAGGCAGTTAAAGATATATAGCCCAGGCTATATTTAGGGTCTGTAAAGCCTAGCTACCGTGTTCTGTTCTGTTTGCTCTGTGAGATATCACCAGAACACTCACACTGCTTGTGGCTGGGGGGTGGCGTGGGTGGAGGGTGGTGAGGGAGGAATGGGGGGATGAGGTTTTGACATATTAAAGCTCTTGGTCTCGAACCGCCGCGCAAATAATCTCACATCTCGCCACTTCTAGTGCTCTCTCTCTCTAAGCCTGTGGACCAGTACTAGGGTGGACGCCAGCCCTCATAAATGACACCGCTGTTTAGCCTGATGGTCTTTATACACCACTGCATTGTCGATCCAGATTGACACACAGGGTAACATTACACTATCGGTGCATGGCCACTGTATCACAGGCTAACACTGAACTATCACTGCATGGCCATTGTATCACAGGCTAACACTGAACTATCACTGCATGGCCACTGTAATAAGAGCACTCAATTTAGATTTTTAAAATGTTTTTACAGGAAGACAATAATATGAATCTATTATAGCGTACACCGTTAGAAAATACCACATATTCTACTCATCAGTTTCTGTACTTCCCTTCAGTGCATTTCACCATTCGCTCAACTAAGACTTTGATAGCAATACTATAAAAAAAACTCAATGACAGTCTGATAACTTTCTGTATAGATAGATTTTTGTTAGAAAAAGTGCTATTTGAGGAGAAATCACAGTTTACAATTGCACGACATCAAATCAACTAGAACTTAGACTAGGAGCAAGTGTTATGAAACCAATTTACTCATTCATAAACATTTACTATAAATAGACAAATGCAGCGGAAGACCATTCTTGTGATTTAGCATCATTCTTCAGATTTTCTAAGCGTTTTTCAGCAACACACAATAATCGATAATTAGCATATACATTTCCACGTTACAGGCATCGATTCCAGCAGAGAGCTAAGTCTACACGCCACGCAAACAGTATTAATTTTTCACTAACCTTCCGCAATTCTCGATGACACTCCTTAACATCATTTTCAAAACATAACATATCACGTTGTTCGAAAAGGGCATGTATTACATACACAAACCGTGGTAACAATGAAGATACACTAAATCAGCTTCAATATGTTGACGTATTATAGCAGTGATTAGTTATAAAGCTAATCCATTATACTTATGCCTAAAATACAGGGTTGACAGATGGAAAGACAAATTAGTCTTAAGTGCAACGCTGATTTAAATTTTTAAAATTATCTTACTTTTCTAATAAGGTTGCCAAGTGAAGGCTTACAAACAAATGGCATATGTGGTTTAAAAATATTTCGACGAACCACAGGGGGGCGGAGAGGGGCGTGGAGGCGGGGGAGGGGGAGAGAGAGAGAGAGAGAGACAGAGAGGAAGAGAGAGAGAGAAGAGGCGAAGAGAAGAGAGAGAATGGAGAGATGAGGAGGGGGGAGGAGGAGAGGAGAGAGAGGAGGGGAGAGAGAGAAGAGAAGGGGAGAGAGAGAGAGAGAGGAAGAAAGAGAGAGGGAGAGAGAGGAGAGAGGAGGGGGGAGAGAGGAGAGAGAGAGAGAGAGAGAGAGAGAGAGAGAGGAGAGGAGAGAGAGAGAGAGAGAGGAGAGAGAGAGAGAGAGAGGGAGGAGAGGAGAGAGAGAGAGAGAGAGAGGAGAGAAGAGAAGGAGGGAGAGAGAGAGAGAGAGAGAGAGAGAGAGAGAGAAAGGAGGAGAGAGAGAAGAGGGGGGGAGAGTAGAGAGAGAGGGGGAGGAGAGAGACAGAGAGAGAGAGGGGAGAGAGAGAGAGAGGGGGAAGAGAGAGAGAGGGGGGGAGAGAGCGTGAGAGAGAAAGAGAGGGGTGGAGAGAGATGAGAGAGAGGGAGAGAGAGAGAGAGGGGGGGAGGAGGGAAGAGAGAGAGAGAGAGAGGAGAGAGAGGGGGAGGAGGAGGAGAGACAGGGGGAGAGAGGAGAGGAGGAGATGAGGAGAAGAGAGAGGGGGAAGAGAAAGGGGGAGAGAGAGAAGAGGGGGAGGAAAGAACCGAGAGAGAGAGAGAGACGGAGAGAGAG
>NC_036845.1:4465561-4469025 GCF_002910315.2 Salvelinus sp. IW2-2015
TCACAAGATCTGTATCTTTCATCTGGTGTCTTGGACTTGTGATTTAATGATATTTAGATGCTACTATCTACTTCTGAAGCTATGCTATCTATGCTAATCAGTGTGTGGGGGGTGGGGGGTGCTCCCGGATCCGGGTTTCTGAGGCAGTAAAAGTTAACATCACATGGAGCTAATTTCCTGCTGTTTTTTCTTTAATAACAGTCTTTTATGTCCAACAATGAAAATTACACACACATTTTTTTTCTCCAACTTTTGTCTTTATTTTTTTGCTCAGAAAACTTGGGGGGGGCAAAACAAAACACCCGCGGGCCAAATTCGGACAGAGGGCCACCAGTTGGGGAACCTTGTCTTAGAGATTTACTCAGAAAGACTCAGCTGTGATTCTAACATGTATCAACTCAGGGTGTGAATAATTATGTAAAATAGATATTTATGTATTTAATTTGTAATACATTTGCAAAAGTGTCTAAAAACATGTTTTTACTTTGTCATTCTGGAGTATTGTGTGTAGATGGGTGAGATTTTTTATTTATTTAATTCATTTTGAATTCAGGCTGTAACACAAAATGCGGATTAAGTCAAGGGSTTTGAATACTTTCTGAAGGCACTGTATGTATATAATGGTGTGTATAGACAGTATGGACAGTATATGAATAGGAAGGTTGTGTACAGCAGTAGTTATATAGGATGAGCCATGACTACAATACAGTATATACATATAAAGTGGGTCAAACAGTATGGAAACATTATTAAAGTGACCAGTGTTCAATGACTATGTAGATAGGGCAGCAATCAATGTGGATTTGGGCATGCTCTCTCTGCTGTTTCCTGAAGTCCACGATCAGCTCCTTCGTTTTGTTGACATTGAAGGAKAAGTTATTTTCCTGGCACCACTCTGCCAGATGCCCTCACCTCCTCCATGTAGGCTGTCTCGTCATTGTTGGTAATCAGGTCTCCCACTGTTGTGTCATTAGCAAACTTGAGTTGGAGAAGTGAGTGACCACGCAGTCATGAGTGAACAGGGAGTACAGGAGGGGGCAGAGCATGCAACCCTTGTTCAGGATCAGCATGGGGAGATGTTGTTGCCTACCCTCACCACCTGGAGTTGGCCAATCAGGAAGTCCAGGATCTAGTTGCAGAGGGCGGGTTTCAGACCCAGGGTCCTGAGCTTAGTGATGAGCTTGGAGGGTACTATGGTGTTGAAGGCTGAGCTGTGGTCAATGAACATACATAGGTATTCCTCTTGTCCAGATGGGATAGGGCAGTGTGCAGTTCAATGGCGATTGCGTCATCTGTGGATCTGTTGTATGAAAATTGTAGTGGGCCAAGGCTGTCAGGAACAGTAGAGGTGACATGATCCTTAACTAGCCTCTCAAAGCACTTCATGATGACAGAAGTGGGTGTTACGGGGCGATAGTCATTTAGTTCAGTTACCTTCGCTTTCTTGGGTACAGGAACAATGTTGGACATCTTGAAGCAAGTGGGGACAACAGACTGATGAAATTATACTGAACAAAAATATAAATGCAACAAGTGTTGGTCCCATGTTTCATGAGCCGAAATAAAATATTTCAGAAATTTCCATATGCACAGAAAGCACATTTCTCTCAAATGTTGGCCACTTGTTTACATCCCTGTTAGTGAGCATTTCTCATTTTCCGAGATAATCCATCCACCTAACATGTGTGGCAATCAAGAAGCTTATTAAACAGCATGATCATTACACAGTTGCACATTGGGCTGAGGACATTAAAAGGCCACTCTAAAATGTGCAGTTTTGTCACACAATGTCACAGATGTCTCAGGTTTTGAGGCAGCGTGCAATCGGCATGCTGACTGCAGGAATGTCTACCAGAGCTGTTGCCAGAGAATGTAATGTTAATTTCTCTAAAATAAGCCGACTCCAACGTAATTTTCGGGAATTTGGCAGTACGTCCAACCGGCCTCTCAACTACAGACCACGTGTAACCACCCCAGCCCAGGACCTCCAGATCCGGCTTTTTCCTCAACGGGATCATCTGATACCAGCCACCCGGAGACAGCTGATGAAACTGAGGAGTATTTCTGTCTGTCATAAAGCCCTTTTGTGGGGAAAAACTCATTCTGATTGGCTGGGCCTGGCTCCCCAGTGGGTGGGCCTGGCTCCCAAGTGGGTGTGCCTGGCTCCCCAGTGGGTGGGCCTGGCTCCCCAGTGGGTTGGCCTGGCTCCCAAGTGGGTGTGCCTATGCCCTCCCAGGTCCACCCATGGCTGCGCTCCTGCCTAGTCATGTGAAATCCATAGATTAGGGCATAAATTATTTAATTCAATTGACTTACTTCCTTATATGAACTGTAACTCCGTAAAACCCTTGAAAGTGTTGCATGTTGCGTTTATATTTTTGTTCAGTGTATATAAAACATTTAAATTCTACATTCTCTCTGTTGTTTTCCAGACGGACGCTGCGCTCATGTACGATGCCGTGCACGTGGTGGCCGTGGCCGTGCAGCAGTCTCAGCAGATCACTGTCAGCTCCCTACAGTGCAACAGACACAAACCCTGGCGCTTTGGGAACAGATTCATGGCCCTCATCAAAGAGGTACGTAGTATTACACATTACACACCGGCCCACTGGAAAGGCAGGGGAGGGATGGACATGGAGAGAGAGAATGAAAGAGCGAGAGATAGCCTGCACACACAGGAGAACACCTACAACACACATAGGAGAGAGACACACAAGAGAGACATACAGAGAGACAAGCTGGATGGTGACAGGGGGGCAATCAAAGAAATCAATGTAAATGAAAGAGAAAGGCTTTGTTTTTACTGCATTTTTACAGTATGTACGTTCATACTGCTCCGAGAGCAGCAACCATCTTATTCTTAAACCTGTCTCTCTGTTTTCATATCATGTCCCTACAGAATGGGTCTACATAATCTTCATCTGGGCTAATTATTCCTCAGTGTGCTAGATAGATTCTGGAAACTGGGGCGGTTAATCCAAACCTCCCTGTCTGTTAGGCAGTTAAAGATATATAGCCCAGGCTATATTTAGGGTCTGTAAAGCCTAGCTACCGTGTTCTGTTCTGTTTGCTCTGTGAGATATCACCAGAACACTCACACTGCTTGTGGCTGGGGGGTGGCGTGGGTGGAGGGTGGTGAGGGAGGAATGGGGGGATGAGGTTTTGACATATTAAAGCTCTTGGTCTCGAACCGCCGCGCAAATAATCTCACATCTCGCCACTTCTAGTGCTCTCTCTCTCTAAGCCTGTGGACCAGTACTAGGGTGGACGCCAGCCCTCATAAATGACACCGCTGTTTAGCCTGATGGTCTTTATACACCACTGCATTGTCGATCCAGATTGACACACAGGGTAACATTACACTATCGGTGCATGGCCACTGTATCACAGGCTAACACTGAACTATCACTGCATGGCCATTGTATCACAGGCTAACACTGAACTATCACTGCATGGCCACTGTA